>NC_084502.1:9639765-9937265 GCF_024500385.1 Phyllopteryx taeniolatus
AGAAAGGAAACAACAAAAACAGTTTACTGTGAAATTTCATTTGAAACAAAAATTTTTATACTTTTGGATTAAATTCAAGAAAAGTCATCATATGTGATTCAACAGATGAAACAGGCTGTCGCCACATTAATTTGGGTGTTTTATGTAATTAGGTACATTGAGTGTATTATTCAGTGTACCTGTATGTACGTTTTCTTTGCTATTTGGTTTATTAATGCTACTTTCTATTTGTCTGTTTGCAGGCTTACATAAACTAATACATTCTGGTGCAGATCGGCATAGCAAATACAGGAATAATCTACATATCCATGTCCATGTCCAAATAGGGTCAAGTTCATATTTTTTCAAAAATCGATACTACTGGTCTGTCCCGACTTCGTCTGTTATTTTTACACAATATATAATATTGACCAATTTAAAGTGGTGGAAATAACTTCAGAACAAATATATTAACACTCTTAAATGCTCAAAATGTCTAAGAAGTGTTGTGATATATACAGCGGCTAAAATAAGTATTTAACACGGCACCATTTTTCTCATTAAATATATTTCCAAAGTGCTATTGACATGAACATTTCACCAGATGTTGGGAACAACCCAAGTAAGCCGTACATACAAAGAAAGTAGAACAAAAAAGATCAGAAATTAAGTTGTGTGTAATCATGTGAAATGACATGGGGAAAAAGTATTCAACACGCCGACTGGTGTTTATTTAATACCCATTCCTCCACACAAGCAGTCTTCAAATATTGAAGGTTCTGTGGACTTCTTTTTTGGAACTTGAGTTTCAGTTCTTTCCATAGATTTTCAATTGGATTCAAGTCGGTGATTGGCTGGGCCATTCTAGCAGCTATATTTTTTTTCTTTGAAACCAATGGAGAGTTTCCTTGGCAGTATGTTTTGGATCATTATCCTACTGAAATGTCTACCCTCGTTTCATTTTCATCATCCTTGTAGATGGCAGCAGATTTTTCTCATAAATGACTCGGTACATCTGCCCATTCATCCTTCCTTCAATAATGTGAAGTTTACCAGTACCATTTGTTGAAAAGCAGCCCCACACCATCAAGATCCCACCTCCGAACTTCACTGTTGGTATGGAGTTTTTAGGGTGATGTGCAGTGCCATTTCTCCTCCAAACAAGGTGTGCCTAATGTTTGGATGTTGAGGTTTTTATAAGTGCACCTCTCCAACTTGTACGATTAGGAGATTAATGTTTCTCTAGGCTCAGTCAATTAAATAAGTGGCTCAAAGAAGTGTGTACTGCAATAACCGTGAGTTTCATTGACAATTTCGGCATTTTTTGGGAGCGCAGACATCTTTACAAAGCAGATCTGGCCCGCCACATCATTTTATGTGGCCTGCGAAAGCAAATCAAAACTGGTAATTGTGTTCTATTGCAATAACGTTGAGCTATTGCAAGCATTTTGTCTTACCAACCCCCCTTTGAAAAGAAATGTACTAGTTGAAAAATGTTTTATAGGCTTCTGATTTTAAGTCTGCGATTGGTTGGTGACCGGTTCAAGGTGCATTGTTGCCCTCTCATTATCCAGAGGCTCGACAATCAGACATAAACTGCACAAGACCCTCCCCCACCCATTCCCGTTAAATATACGCCATTGATGTCTTTAGACGGCATTGGCAGGGAATTAGTTAAATGCTTTTAATCATGTAAAGCACATTAAGTTACCTTGTGTATGAAATGCGCTATACAAATAAATTTGCTTTGCTTTATGACATCCAAAGAGTTAAATGTTGCTCTCATACGACCAGACTATATTCTCCCAGTATTTAACTGGCTTGTCCAAATGTTGTTCAGCAAACTTCAAACAAGCTTTGAGATGTTTTTTTTTTCAGCAATGGGGTCTTGCGTGATGAGCGTGCATACAGACCATGGCAGCGGAGTACATTACTCACTGTTTTCCTTGTGACAACAGTACCTGCTAATTCCAGGTATTTTTGAAGCTCTCCACAGGTGGTTCTTGGCTCTTGGACAACTCTTCTGATTATTCGTTGCACTCCACTGCTAGAAATCTTGCGAGGAGCACCTGATCGAGGCACATTTATGGTGGTATGATTGGCTTTCCACTTATGTATTATGGCCCCAACTGTGCTCACTGGAACATTCAGAAGCTTAGATATGCGCCTGTAACCAATGGCATCGTTATATTTTGCAACAATTAGTTTGAGATGTTCCTGAGACAGCTCTCTGCTCTTATCCATCATGAGATGTGTCTTGACTCACACCTTGGCAATGAGAGCTTTTTGTAGGCCATCAATTAGAACTGTACCAGTTGATATTCTTTTGTACTGACATGGGGCTTGATTGCTGTTTGATTATTGATAGATTTTAGGTGTCGTCTTGGCTTTTCATGCCTTTTTGCACCTCACTTTCTTCATGTCCTTTCACATTTTTACACACAACTTAATTTAACTGAACTTATTTGTTCTACTTACTTTGTATGTATGAATTACTTGGGCTGTTCCCAACATCTGGTGAAATGTTCAGGTCAATAGCACCTTTGGAAGTATATTTAGTGAGAAAAATGGTGACATGTTAAATACTTATTTCAGCCGCTGTATAGATCCTCGTTCTGCAGCAGCCGGACAGCGTAACAGTTGCCTATTTTAAAAGTCTGGATAAGCGGTACGGAAAATGGATGGATGGATATTTTTTAGAGGGTAACGAGTGAAAATAGTGATGTTAGATACAGTTGAGCAGGCTTGTTTTGTTAAAATCGATCACTGTAATGCTTTGTGACAGAAGGATGCTCGTCAGCGTTGGAGGTAAGGTTTGCAATTCATGCACATGATATCCGCCTTAATGCAATTTGGGGCACTTCCTGTAGATCTGCAGTCAGTCATCCAGGTGATGGTAACCCGCAAAGGTTAAATCAAGGCAACTGGACTGTTATTGTTTGTTGAAGACATTTCAGAGAGAGGAACTCCACACCAAAAATTATGAACAGAAGAAACCTTTTGGATTAAAGGTGAAATGTCTTCAACGAACAGGCACAGTTCAGTTGACTTGTTAGAACCTTTGCGGACTACTCTAATCAGCACATTTTGCACACATTGATTTATTCTTTGATTGATAGATTTTTTTTCGTGCGTTTGTATGTTTTTTTTATAATACAAATGTTGGAGTCACTTCATTTGTACTTTTTAGAAATAGCAGAACAAATTGACCAATGGGTTCTGTACTCACTGTTTTCATGCTCCATCGATCTTATTTATATTACAGTCGACGCTTGAAGTTTGACCACAATGTTTGTCACAGAACATTGGTTCTTCTTTGTTTGCTAGTGTAATTTAATTTGATCAAATTTCCAATGTAAATCAATTACATCTGGAATATTTTGTTCCGGAGTCTAACCTGAGAAGCTAGCTGAGAAGCTTACGTAGCAGTCCATATCTTCACTCAGTTCTGCTTCTTGTTAAATACCGATAGACTCAAACGCACCAACATCAACAAGTAAAATACTTGGTCTAGTGAGGAGTGACCGGGTAAAATGATGACACATACGATGACAGTTCGAACCTCAAAGATGGAAATCATTTTCACCAAAAGTACACAACTTTTCGGGCATTTCACCTTCAAGATATTACTCAGCTAGAAGGACAGTATCATCCCCTTCCTGGCATTATTGTTTAGGTTTGGCTGACGTCTTTAGTAGTTACAAATTCCAGTTGATTTCATCTCCTCTGCTGTGATTGTACTTTGTTTTCATTTGAGCAAGGGAAAGATGTGACAGGTGCCGATATTTGAAAGAACTGTATGTAAAATCTAGAGAAGCAATAAACGAACTAACTGCTAAATCATACCCTTTAACTCTTAATCTTTCAAAAGTAAAAGGGTCGCTTCAGTTCAGCCTTTGTAAGTAAATTGGAGTAAATGCTCTCAGAGAGAGAGAATACTGTACAGTATAAGGAAGGATCTGTGTGAAAGTACACTGGGTAGTATAGCGTAGTTTGCAGCGGGAAATATTGACAGTGCCAATCCAGAGTCTCTGTATAAGAAGGCCTGTGGGGTAAGGCGGGTAAAGTTTGTGTGTTCAATATCACGCTCTGTCAGTAGTTGTAATATCTCTTCCATTTCATTAGTTGCGACATAAATAGACATCAGTCAGTGGCCGCTTGGCTGATTGAAAAGGAAGTGGCATCAGAGAACATCGTGGAGCATCGCGGAACGCAGTTTGTACAAAATGATTGGACAACCCCGATATGGAGAGGTGTGAAATAAATCACAATGCAGCTTGCACACACAATACTTGCTACATCCAAGGCTATGCCCACATAAGACACGCAGTTTTGATGTTTTTTTTTTTTTTTTTTTTTAAATCCATCTTGACCTTTTGTCCCCATCCAAAATGTGTTTTGTGTTATTTAAAGTGTCTACTTTTCTCAGATTTTTGTTGCTATTAATGCTTTGCAATAGTATGAGACAAATAGTGAATTCCTGTTCATCACAGGGGATGCGCTCCAGACCCGTCAGCATTAGGTAAAAATCCATATACAGTGGAACCTAGATATAAGGGACCCCTGACATAACAGATAAACGGACCGTCAGGACCGAACAACGTGTCCAAAAAAAGTTTCAATTTGTCACCTAAACTGCCGTTGACAAAGTCTGTTAATTCCCGAACTGGACACAGTTGTGGCGCAATGTAGGCAGAGAATGGGATTGACATATTTCCGGGTCACAGATATACAATATGACTAGATCCAATTCCAAAAGACGTGCCTTCCGTGGCGGCCATGTTGAATGTGGGGCATGGACGTTGTGGCCATGGTGATGATGGTTAGCTATTGTATTTTGTGCATAAAGCATTGCGCAGAGAGAGAAGGGCATGGCAGCGGTGTTAACTAAATAATACAAAAACAAGTCTCTGAAATGTGGAACATGCTATTTTTAGTGCAATTTGTCTGTGGCAACGGATTTGGAACTAGGAAACACACTAATTCCTCGTGGCTTATGAAAGCGACTCGCCTACGATGAGTACTGTACATTAACACGGTCACCATGACCAAGCACACCAGGTACCCGGTAAGTTTGGATGAAGTTAAAAAACTGTATTCATTCATTTCATTTTCAAGCTTTTTTATATTTACAATAACTTTGTACAGTACTGGGTGTTTTAGGCCATGAAAAAAAACGAACCCCACCCCAAATCATTATATTGAGCTTCAAGAGTGAGTGTGTGTGTGCATGCATGCGAGCGTGCATGCGTGTGAGCCATTGGGTCCCTGCGGCTCCCACTATGTGGCCATTGTCGGCGCGCCTCGCTGGGGCCGGCGTACCGCCCTGGGTCCCTCTGTGTGGGACGTGTCCCGTCCACCGGGCTGCTCTTAGGTGGACCCCTGGGCCTGATCCCGCCCCTCGATTGATTGGGTGGGGTCCTCCTTGTCCTGCATGCTTTTTCTCCTGTCCTTGTCCTGTTCTATCTTATTCTGTCCTTTCCTCACAGGGTGTAGCACTACAGCCCCATGCAACACTCATATTTAATGTTTCATTGTTTTAGATAATGTAATGATTTACTTCTCTCATCCTGTTTACAATTAGTGCTTTGTCTTTTGTGTTTGTTTCTCTCTCCCCTCTAGAAACTTTGTTCTGTTCGACTGATCAAGTCTGATTCTCAATAAACCTCAATTATAATACTAAGAAACCACAGCGGAACCTTAAAAACTCCACTGTGACTGTAAAACTGCTCCAGCATAAAAGGGATACAGATTTTCCATTCTGCTTGACCTAACAGCCGAGCACGACAAAAAAAAAAAAAAAAAAAAAAAACAACAAAAAAAATACTGGGATAATATAGTCTGGTCTGATGAGAGCAAAATTTAACTATTTAGATGCCACAATGCACACCACGTTTGGAGGATAAATGGCACTGCACATCACCCTAAAAACTCCATACCAACAGTGAAGTTCGGAGGTGGGATCTTGATGGTGTGGGGCTGCTTTTCAACAAATGATACTGGTAAACTTAACATTATTGAAGGAAGAGTGAATGTGGAAATGTACTGAGACATTATTGAGCAAAATCTGCTGCCATCTTCGAGAATGATGAAAATGAAACGAAGGTGGACATTTTAGCAGGATAATGATCCAAAACATACTGCCAAGAAAACACTCAATTGGTGTCAAAGAAATAAAATAAAGCTGCTAGAATGGCCCAGACTTGCTAGAATCACCTGACTTGAATCCAATCAAAAATCTATTGAAAGAACTGAAACTCAAGGTCCGTAAAAGAAGCCCACGGAACCTTCAAGATTTGAAAACTGCTTGGTTGGAGGAATGGGCCAAAATCACACCAGAGCAATGCAAGCGACTAGTTTCTCCATACAGGAGGCGTCTTGTCATTGCAAAGAAAGGCTTTTGTACAAAGTATTAAATAAATACCAGTTGGCGTATTCAATACTTTTTCCTTGTGTCCTTTCACACTATTACACATAACTTATTGTCTGATCTTATTTGCTCTACTTTCTTTGTAGGTATGGATTACCTGGGTTGTTCCCAACATCTGGTGAAAATTCCATGTCAATAGCACTTTTGGAAATATATTTAGTGAGAAGAATTGTGACGTGTTAAATACTTATTTCAGCCGTTGTGTGTGTGTGTGTGTGTGTATATTCAACTTATTAAAACACACTTTAATGACCATGACATGACCATATTTTAACAGAAAACAATTGCAATAATTAAATGTATAGAAAATACTTTCTGTAATGTAGCATTTGTCTTAGATAGGTGCCCTTAAGAGGCAGCGCCTAGTTCGGTGACATGCGACAGGCCGAGCTCGGGGAGGAGGGCTGGTTGTTTCAAGTTATGGGGAGTCTGCATGTAAGTGTCACAGCATAAACTGTTGCCAACAACATGACTGGCAAATTTCTATGAGATAAGTGGGCATTTGTTTTTAGCAATTTTGTGTGCATTGAAGATGTGTATTTTGTTTTGTTTTACCTTGTCTTGTTTTTTTTGTTATCAGTTCTTAGCTAACTTTAAATTTTACCAATGTATATGATTCTTATTTCTCACTGCCCCTGATTCGACATAGTGTTGAACTGAACGAAATCTACAAACAATGCATTTTTGAACAAACTAAAGACTCCAAGAGAAGGCAACACCATCCATGAGAAAATCAAAAGGTGAATCATTACCCGAGTTGAGAGTGCCGTCATTGTTGATGGAGCTTAGAACACAAGGAAGCAGCTCGCTTGCTTTCTGCTTCACCCTGTCACTGTTCAGTAGTCGAAGTTGCTGCGATGTGACAGGTGGAAAACGGTAGAACTGGAAGGTGAAGTAGATGTTGAGAGGATATTCAGGACCGATCCCCACCACTGGCATTCTGATAAAAAGTAACAATATCAATGAGCGCAACAAAGTGGACATCACAAGAAAGAGACTGAAATACATACAGTGGGGCAAAAAAACTATTTAGTCAGCCACCAATTTGGCAAGTTCTCCCACTTAAAAAGATGAGAGAGGCCTGTATTTTTTATCATGGGTATACCTCACCTATGAGAGACAAAATGAGAAAAAAAAAATCCAGAAAAACTGATTTTTAAAGAATTTATTAGCAAATTATGTTGGAAAATAAGTATTTGGTCACCTACAAACAAGCAAGATTTCTGGCTCGCACAGAGCTGTAACTTCTTTAAGAAGCTCCTCTGTCCTCCACTCGTTACCTGTATTAATGGCACCTGTTTGAACTCGTTATCAGTATAAAAGACTCAAACAGTCACACTCCAAACTCCACTGTGGCCAAGACCAAAGAGCTGTCAAAGCACACCAGAAACAAAATTGTAGACCTGCACAAGGCTGGGAAGACTGAATCTGAAATAGGTAAGCAGGTTGGTGTGACGAAATCAACTGTGGGAGCAATTATTTGAAAATGGAAGACATATAAAACCACTGATAGTCTCCCTCGATCTGGGGCTCCACGCAAGAGCCCACTCCGTGGCATCAAAATGATCACAAGAACGGTGAGCAAAAATCCCATAAGCACATGGGAATGACCTGCAGAGAGCTGGGACCAAAGTAACAAAGGCTACCAATCAGTAACACACTACGCCGCCTGGGACTCAAATCCTGCAGTGCCAGACGTGCCCCCCTGCTTAAGCCAGTACATGTCCAGGCCCGTCTGAAGTTTGCTAGAGAGTATTTGGATAATCCAGAAGAGGATTGGGAATATGGAATGAATATAGTCTAATGAAACCAAAATAGAACTTTTTGGTAAAAACTCATCTTGTTGTGTTTGGAGGAGAAAGAATGCCGAGTTGCATCCAAAGAACACCCTACCTACTGTGAAGCATGGGGGTGGAAACATCATGCTTTGGGGATGTTTTTCTGCAAAGGGGCCAGGACGACTGATCCGTGTGAAGGAAAGAATGAATGGGGCCATGTATCGTGAGATTTTGAGTAAAAACCTCCTTCCATCAGCAAGGGCATTGAAGATGAAACGTGGCTGGGTCTTTCAGCATGACAATGATCCCAAACACACCTCCCGGGCAACAAAGGAGTGGCTTCGTAAGAAGCATTTCAAGGTCCTGGAGTGGCCTAGCCAGTCTCGAGGTCCATAGAAAATCTTTGGAGGGAGTTGAAAGTCTGTGTTGCCCAGCGACAGCCCCAAAACATCACTACTCGAGAGGAGATCTACATAGAGAAAGGGGCCAAAAAAACAGCAACAGTGAGAGAAAACCGCCCAAAAAGTTCATATGTAAATCATATGTTCAGTTAGGAACTATTACATTAGAAATTGACTAATTTCAGCAACATGTCATAGTGCCCGTGCTAGCTCTGTACAAATGTAAATACCTTTAATGTGAATGTTCTACAACCCCAATTCCAATGAAGTTGGGATGTTGTGTTAAACATAAATAAAAACAGAATACAATGATTTGCAAATCATGTTCAACCTATATTTAATTGAATACACTACAAAGACAAGATATTTAATGTTCTAACTGATCAACTTTATTGTTTTTAGCAAATATTTATTAACTTTATGGCTTCAACACATTCCAAAAAAGCTGGGACAGTCCCATGTTTACCACCGTGTTATATCACCTTTTCTTTTAACAACATTCAATAAACGTTTGGGAACTGAGGACACTAATTGTTGAAGTTTTGTAGGTGGAATTCTTTCCCATTCTTGCTTGATGTACAGCTTCAGCTGTTCAACAGTCCGGGTCTCTGTTGTCGTATTTTACGCTTCATAATGCGCCACACATTTTCAATGGGAGACAGGTCTGTACTGCTGGCAGGCCAGTCTAGTACCCGCACTATTTTACTACGAAGCCACGCTGTTGTAACATGTGCAGAATTTGGTTTGGCATTGTCTTGCTGAAATAAGCAGGGGCATCCATGAAAAAGACGTTGCTTGGATGGCAGCATATGTTTCTCCCAAACCTGTATGTACCTTTCAGCATTAATGGTGCCTTCACAGATCTGTAAGTTACCCACGCCATTGGCACTAACACAGCCCCATACCATCACAGATGCTGTCTTTTGAACTTTGCGTCCATAACAGCCCGGATGGTTCTTTTCCTCTTTGGCCCGGAGGACACGACGTCCACAATTTCCAAAAACAATTTGAAATGCGGACTCGTCGGACCACAGAACACTTTTCCACTTTGCATCAGTCCATCTCAGAAGAGCTCGGACCCAGAGAAGCCAGCGGCGTTTGTGGGTGTTGTTGATAAATGGCTTTTGCTTTGCATAGTAGAGGTTTCAAATTGCACTTACAGATGTAGCACCGAACTGTATTTACTGAAATTGGTTTTCTGAAGTGTTCCTGAGCCCATGTGGTGATATCCTTTACACATTGATGTCGTCTTTTGATGCAGTGCCGCCTGAGGGATCGAAGGTCACGGGCATTCAATGTTGGTTTTCGGTCTTGCCGCTTACATGCAGTGATTTCTCCAGATTCTCTGAACCTTTTGATGATATTATGGACCGTAAATGATGAAATCCCTAAATTCCTTGCAATTGTATGTTGAGGAACATTGTCCTTAAACTGTTCGACTATTTTCTCACGCACTTGTTCACAAAGAGGTGAAGCTCGCCCCATCTTTGCTTGTGAATGACTGAGCAATTCAGAGAAGCTCCTTTTATACCCAATCGTGGCACCCACCTGTTCCCAATTAGCCTGTTCACCTGTGGGATGTTCCAAACAGGTGTTTGATGAGCATTCCTCAACTTTTTCTGTCGTTTTTGCCACCTATCCTAGCTTTTTTGGAACATGTTGCAGCCATAAAATTCTAGGTTAATTATTATTTGCTAAAAAACAATAAAGTTTATCAGTTTGAACATTAATATATTCTCTTTGTGGTGTATTCAATTAAATATAGGTTGAACACAATTTTCAAATCATTGTATTCTGTTTTTATTTATGTCCCAACTTCAGTTGAATTGGGTTTTTTTTCTGTCAATATGGGGTGCTGTGTGTACATTAATGACAAAAATTAACTTAAATGATTTTAACAAATGGCTGTAGTATAACAAAGTGAAAAATTTAAGGGGGTATGAACACTTTCCGTACCCACTGTACATTTAACTGAAAACAAGGCTCATGTGTTATAAGCGCTAATGTATGGAATGTCATGGCGGCATGATGAACAACAACAAAGAATGGGCTTATTAAACTGCTGACATTGCGCACAATAAGAGAGAAGGCCAGAGTAGTGCTCGTGGTGTGTTCAGCACGCATCTTCCACTGTCACCGAGAGGGCGCCGGCTCCGGGCCTTTGTGACGGCTTGCTGACAGAGGCTGGGCTGACAGGAAATGTGTTTTTGCGAGAATTGTGAGCATATGTGTGGATGCGGTGTATGAGCAAACAGCTGACGTGTGAGTAGAGGATGACTGACAGAACTTAACGCCTGAGTGCGTCTGTATCTTGGCCGCAGCTCAGCAGGGGAGGCGGAGAAAAAGAGAAACTCGGCAGCCGGCAGATTTTTTTTCCCCCTTGAATGCAACTGAAAAATGCATGGACAGAAGTATGAAAAATTAAATATTTTCTCTACTGTATTTTCAAACTATAGAGGTATCCAATAAAGAAAATCCTCATCAGGTTTTCATTAAGCTGTTTCATTTAGTTTTTGTCTTTTTATTGAATAAATGCACACTAATTAATCTCTAAGTACTCTCCTTTAAATCGCCAGTGACTCAATAATACTATGAAGTATTAGTAAAATTATGAATTTAAAAAACATCACAGTTACAGGATTTATGTTACAAGACAAAACTTGGAAGTTAAAGACGTTACAGTTGGAATATTACAAATATGTCATGTTGTCAAGTGTCAAAATTTTAAGGCCCAATCTAAAAAAAGTATTTTTTGAGGCCGATGCCGATTACAATATTTGGCAGAAAAAAATTCTAATAACCAATTAATCGGCTGACTAATTTAAGAAATATCAAATGAATATAAACTATTGTCCCCTTATTGCTTATAAAACAAAAACAAAAACATGAATTAGAGGCAGAACATTTGACTGTTTTACAATACATTGTTCTTTAATATTTGTTTAATTTCACAACAGAAAGGAATGTTCCAGTACATTTTAAAAAAGCATGAACGGATGAATTTATCTGTAGATTTTTAATCTTTAGATTTAAGCCATAAATATAGCAACGAAATAAGTGAAGTTACTGGCAAAACATTACACATGATGCCCTTTAAATGGTAAATCCCATTTCTTCTACTCAATTATTTTATTTGCCATGAGTGATGACTGAAAAACCAGAGCCGCCTTTCTCAAATGTCAAAACGTCTTCTTAGAAAGAGTTGCATTTGAAATATAAGACGTATAGAGAGAGTATAACTGAAACGGGAGCCAATTTTTTTGTGTGTGCATTTGTTATGCTGATTGTTTATTGTTTTGTAATGTTGTTTGTTTGAATTGCATTATCTCTGTCTTTTATTGTAATGTACAAAAAGAAAAAAAAACAGTAATAATAACAACATCGGCCGATAAACTCGGCTGGCCAATTAATCTGTCGGCCCCTTCAAAATTTGCCATAAAAAAGTAAAAGTAAAAAGTGTGATGAAGTTGTCCTTCCCTTGAGACATGGGCAATATCACAATTTTTTTTTAAAAAACACTTCTGGTTAGATGATCGAACAAAGTATGTCAGTTCAGTAGGTCTCACTCAGGAACCGACAAACCTTTACACAATCACATTATTACAATCACATTATCTCCTGTGATACTGATGATGGTGTTAATGTGACAAAACATTGACTATTTTATAGTGATTAAACTAACGTGTAACTTGTAAATATCCTGAACAAAATAAAATAGCATGTCCGCAGTACACAATACGCTGTTATAAATAATATTTATAATGATGGGACTGTACACTTTACCTTGTAAATGCTAGGAACTGGAAAACCAAAAGATTCTCTTGCAGAGGATCTATTTCTTCACGGTGCAGATCAAAGGGCACTGGCTCTGTGGGGTCTAAGACGTCTGCCACCTGGCCTTTCAAGTCCACAATGTTGGGGAAGCCAGCAGAGTAGAGGTGGGCCAGTGAGCTCCTGGAACTGACTGTGGACAAACTGGAGGTGAAGCATTACATTAGACTGAGAAGGTTTCAACGTGAGAATGAGACAAGCACAGGTGACCAAAGTTTTTGTGTAACAGAAAACCTGCAGTATATGTTGTTATAAAGGATCTTACAAATACTGTATGTTTACTGTCTGCTGCACTGATATCAGTCTGATGATTTGCAGTAGCATATTGCCCCTCCACTGCTCAGCTCTCCTCGCTTCAGTTTGGCCCGATTCTTGGTTCTCTTCAAACTCCGACCCCATTGAAAACATCAGTCGGAACAAGACACACTAACATTGAAACACATTTTATTCAAGATGGACACTGAGGTCAGAAAGAAAATAGACTGCTGCAGCTCAGTGGAGACATTGGAGTTATACCACAGCGTCCAGAGCTAAGGGATAGCAACAGGGTACGTTGGCATCGATGTTTATTTCTAGCTGCGTATCCTCAATACAATGACGTGGCAACGCCAAATTTGCTCAGATGTCACACACACATGGCTCGTAAGCTTGGGCTGCTTGGAACCCCGACTGACCAGTTACTAGGAGGTAGGTCAAGGAGCTTTTATTGTCAATTCTTCAACATGCGTAACACATACAGAGGGTTGAAATTACGGTACTCAAGGGCCCGCGGTGCTACAAAGACAGAGCAAATAATGTCAATATAAAAAGCTAAATAAAACTATGGTATATACAGTATAAAAAGTATTAATTGAATGTGCAATATTAAAGATCAGGTGACGTGTGCAACATAGTAAAGGCAAAACCCCAATGCTGCTAAAGTCGCTGGTGAGACCATGACAAGCACTGCCCCAACCTGCACTTGAAGTGCATCGTTTTCTCTTTCCTTTCTTTTTCTTCAAACCATCCCTCATGAGCGCTCTTGCCAACCCCCGGAAGGTTGACCCGCCTGCCTGAATTGGTCAACACACGTAAACATTGCGGTCTACTAAAGTACAGATTAGTGCATATTTGGGTTTTAAAGGAATTCCAACAATACGCATTGTCATCCCATGCTCACTCCCAACCTCACATCACAAGTCAGTTTTATTTTGCCAATGTTCGTCTGTCCTTTGTTTGTTTCGTGTTTTTTTTTTTCCTATGTTTCCCTTTAGATTCCCCATGTTAGATCTCATTACATTTTTCATAAAATTCACCACGTGCATTGTTCTGTGTGTTTGGGTTCGAGGAAGGAAACCTCTGGCCGTCTAGAACTCTTATCAAAATTTCAGAAAGTGTAGCAGCCTTCAGATTACGAGACTGATAAAAAGGTTTCTCATCACTTTCCCTAAATTTCATCCACATAGAAAGTGACGTGGTGCCCCTTTTACGAGATAAAATAGCTTGATTTATAACGCTGTAATTTAAAATTACGCTAAACCGGAAGTAACGCAGGCGTCGCTTCCAGCTCATTCTTTTCTCCTAAATTAATTCAATTTTCATTTAACCCGTATATGCTACACATTCATAACTTCTACTGTCAACAGTGACACCCAATACGGTACACAGATGGCGGGCTAAAATGTGAGCACACAATGACAACGATGAATGCTAATGCTTTGGATAATGTTTGGGCTTATCATAAAAACTTTGTCTGCGCCCAGTTGGAAAACAGATGATCCCCACGGTGCAACAGGACGAAGCCTTGCTCAAACTAATCAAACTAATTATGGTGACAACAGTGAGGTGAGGTGTTGTTTTTTCTCTCTCTCTGATGTGGCTTCAATATCATACGTCTGCCACCCAGTCATTCTTTTTTTTTCATTTAAACTCTTATTTATACTCAATATACACTTTGCGGTGTATATTACTACAATATTGTACAGAGCAGCTAGGGCAGAGACATGTACCAGGGTCACACGTCTATTTCCAATTCCTCCTATTTCACCCCTTTGACATCACTGGTACTGTTCTGTCATGGCCTCAGTAAAACATCAAAAAAATCCAACAAAAACGCCAAATAGACTTGTGGAGTTAAATTTTTAGATGCTTACTGAGCTGAAGTCTTATGTGTACCTCCTAATTTTTGCGCTAATGTTTTTACTTAAATTTACCATGACAGAAGTTTCCACTTCAACAAGGTCATATTCATTCATTTTCAGGTTTCTGTAATTTTAATCTCTAATAATCTCTAATGAACAAAGGCAAGAAAATCAACAACAACAAAAATTATGCCGCAGCACAGTGGCCGACTGGCTAGCATGTCTTTTTCGGGGTTGGACTCTCGGCTCCAGCCTTCCTGTGTGAAGTTTGCATGTTCTCCCCAAGCTTGTGTTGGTTTTCTACGGGTTTGGCATGAGAAGAGTTCAGTGAGGCCATGGAGAACGACTTCTGACTGGCTTCGAAGAAATTATGGTCCACCATCCGGCGTCTCAGGAGAGGGGAAGCAGTGCGCCATCAACACTGTGTATAGTGGGGAGGTTGTGAGTCGGTGGGCCAAATACTTCAATGACCTCCTCAATTCCACCAACATGCCTTCCTACAAGGAAGCAGAGTCTAGGGACTCTGAAGTGGGTTCTCCTATCTCTGACGTTAAGGTCACAGATGGATGATATCTGCCCGGAGTTCCTCGATGTGGTGGGGCTGTCCTGGTTGAAACACCTCTGCAACATCGCATGGACATTGGGGACAGTGCCTCTGGATTGGTAGACCGGGGTGCTGGTCCCCCTTTTTATGAAGGGGGGCCGTAGGATGTGTTCCAACTACAAGGGCATCACACTCCTCAGCCTCTCTGGTAAGGTCTGTTCAGGCGTTCTGGAGAGGACGGTCTGTCTGGAGGTCGAATCTCAGAATCAGGAGAAGCAATGTGGCCAAGGCTGCCCTTTGTCACCGATTCTTTTCATTACCTTTATGGACAGAATTTCTAGGCGCACCCAAGGCATAGAGGGGCTTTGGTGACCTCAGCATTGCATCTCTGCTTTTTGCAGATGATGTGGTTCTGATGGCTTCATCAAGCTGCGATCTGGAGCGGTTCGACTGTGAAGCGGTTGGGAGGAAAATTAGCACCACCAAATCTGAGCCCATGGTCCTCGGTCAGAAAAGGGTGGAGTCCCCTCTCGCAGTTGAGGAAGACATCCTGCCCCAAGTGGAGGCGTTGAAGAATCTCAGGGTCTTGTTCACGAGTGGGGGAAGAATGGCACGGGAGATTGAGAAGCAGATCAGTGCAGTGTCTGCAGTGATGCAAACTCTGTATCGGTCTGTCTTGGTAAAGGCTGAGCTGAAAGGCGAAACTCTCGATTTACTGGTTGATCAATGTTCCAACCCTCACCTATGGTTATGACCTATGGGTTGCGACTGAAAGAACAAGATTCAGATACAAGCTCCTTTTATACCCAATCATGGAACCCACCTGTTCCCAATTAGCCTGTTCACCTGTGGGATCTTACAAACAGATGTTTGATGAACATTCCTCAACTTTCTCAGTCTTTTTTGCCACCTGTCCCAGCTTTTGTGGAACGTGTTGCAGCCATAACATTATAAGTTGATGATTATTTGCTAAAAACAATAAAGTTTATCAGTTTGAACATTAAATATCTTGTATTTGTAGTGTCTTCAATTAAATATAGTTTGAACATGATTTGCAAATAATTGTATTCTGTTTTTATTTATGTTTAACAGAACCTCCGAACTTCATTGGAATTGGGGTTGTAAAAAATATATATGTATATTGGTAATACAACATATAAAGATGATAAACTGATGTGGTGTGTATGTCCTACTTCCATTCGTACTTTTTAAAGCTCAGCCAGCCAAAACGTGTGTGCGCGCATGTGCTAGTGCTTAGTCACCACTGTCCTATCAGCCTGTAGCACTGACAGAAAGCAATGTAAGCCAGACACTATCTGTCTTGTGACTGGCAGTCCACCCAGTGCCCCTTTTGATAAGGAGCCTTTACAAAATGTGGTCAGGGACAGAGAGGAGGAGTAAACGTATAAGCATGAAACACATTTTAAAAAAGGCAATATATGGGTGTATGTAGCACTAAGGCACAGGTGTCAAACTGGTGGCCCGGGGGCCAGATCTGGCCCACCACATCATTTTATGTGGCCCGCGAAAGCAAATCTAAATTGCTCATTGTGTTCTGGTGTAATACCAATGAGATATTTGCAAGCATTTTTTTTGGTGACCAATCCCCCTTTGAAAAAAAATGTAATCGTTGAAAAACATGTTTTTATAGGCTTCTGATTTCAAAACTGTTTATTCATCAATGTGTTCCATACACTGTATGTAATTACAGTATATGAGGTAATCTTTCATTTATATGTGTTTTGTTGGAAAGTTCATGTCAGAAAAAGATTTCCCAAAACAGGGTTCACAGTCATAGCTGCCCTCCGAGGGAAGTCATGCATATGATGTGGCCCGTGACAAAAAGGAGTTTGACACCCCTGCACTAAGGGGTAATTTACTACAAAAGGCACACAGATGATTACAAACATAACACATTTTAGGATCAATTGGCAACAATTAATACAAAACACGGATGATGGGTTTTCTATTTGCCTAGGTCTTGATTGAATCAGATTCAAGTGGTTGTAATGCATAATTTTATGTGTTGCTAGGTCTTGATTGAATCAGATTCAAGTGGTTGTTATGCATAATTGTATGTGTCAATTAGGGGTTGGGGCACCACGGTGAGGTAGTGGTTACCACATCTGCCGCAGAGTTGAGAGCTCCCAGATTTGAATCTAAGCTAAGGTTGGAGATTGCTTGTTGCTTACATGGGTTTTCTGTGGGTACTCTGTGGTTACTCTGGCTTTCTTCCATATTACCAAATGACTTCACACTTCTGAATTGTCCTTAATTGTCTAGAGGTGTGGTTGTGAGAGTGAATGGTTGTCTATGTGCGCCTTGTGATTGGTTATTGACAAGTTCAATCTACTTCGCAACCTGCCTAAAGTCACCTGGGTTACGCTGACTTAGCTGCCAATTTGTAATCAATTAAAAATACAAAATTAAATTAAAAAAAAAATATATATATATATTTTTTTTTAAAAGGACTAACCCCGAAGACGCTTATTGGCAGTGCATCTACGCTTATTCAATAATTTTTGGGGTTAAAAGAAAAAATAATTTCAACACAATCATAATGGGTGTCAATTTATTCGTGGATTTCCACTATTCGCCATCCGGTCCCTATTCCCTACGAATAGCAGGGGTCCATATATCTTGCATTTATACTGTATGTTGGTAAATTATTGCTGTATGTTTGTAAATTATTGCATGCGCTTGTGTGGTTGCTATGCAGACTTTAAATGATATATAATTATCTACATGTGAATTTAGACATCATCATTTTATTGATTATGATTGTTTTCATTTGTTTTATTTGATTACACACCTTGGTGCAGTCACGCCCACAGTGATGACAGGTGCATGGACGGGCATGAACGGGAGCTCCTGAAGTTGGTCTTCTTCGTGGTTAGGTGAATGTGTCCCATCCCTTACTGGATGATGGTCCATCTCAAGGTGTGCGATACTGCTGACAGCTGGGTGGGGCTAAATAGAAGAGTTGTGTAATGATGCAGATCAGTGTGAGAAAATTCTACTACAAGAGTGGAAACGTTAAATTAAATCTGACAGTGTCACAACTAAGCATCACCATTTTGTTTGCAACGTGCACATTTTGATACAACTCTATATTGAATCTCATTAGGTCGTGCAGCTGTACCTAATGTAGTGTCCGCTGGGTCTAGATGCCTAATGCCTGTGGGTGAACATGGTCCAATTAAGCAGAGACAAGGCAGCTTTCAGAGGCAAAGTGCTGATACTGTGCTGCACATACCTAAAATTGGGGGAGCAGGTTAGCCTTGCTTCATTTCTAGAAATTATTCAGTAATTAAACACAGACCAATCTAGCTGATGTCTTCATTTCTGTGTTCCCCTGGCTGCAGTGATGATACTCCTCAGGTCCATAAAGCTGGTTAGCAGCTATACCCACTTAGCAACATTCACGCATATTTTACCATTATCATGTGTTTGGTGTAAGCGGAGGTGGGTAGTAACGCACTACATTTACTCCGTTTCATTTACGCAAGTAAAATTTTCGATAAACTGTACTTGTCAGAGTACTTTAAATGCACTGTACTTTTTAGTTTTACCTGAGGATTTATGTGACGAAGGATCGATACTTTTACTCCGTTACAATGATTGACATGCCGTTCGCTACTTTTATTTATCCATTCATGCGTGCACATCTTTTTTTAGAATCCATCTTCGGTTTCCGCATAGGGTGCATGTTGCGCCAAGCAAACGTGAACGATAATGTCGTTTGACTCCAATTCACCAATCAGATGACACAAGGCCTGACCATGCATGTAGCCTTCGCGAGCCAATAAAAATGACTCATTTTGGGAAATAAAAACAGCCGCGCAAGTGTGTTTACAGATCAAAAAACAGCAGCTTGTTATACCCAAACTTGGATATTTCAGCCCATTTCTAACTTGAGAAAATACCTTGCGGTAAGTTGCAGATGTTTTTGCTGTTGTTTTGGCAGTGGATGTGGCAAAATTAGCACACACACACAAAATCACTAAGTCTGGTGAGCAAACAGCTTCTTCATGATGTCATTTAAGTGACTAAAGCAAATCATGTTCTTGTAGGGCCCAATGCATGTGTTGTTGGTTTTTTGGCAGTTAAAAATGTAAATGGTGGCAGGTGTATGCCGACTCCCATATATTATTATTTTTTTAATTGATGTTCATGCTCATCTAAAAAATAATAATAATAATAATCAGAAGTTACACACAAATTACTCTTTAGTTGAGTAGTTTTTTTTTCATTGAGTACTTTCTTACTTTCACTCAAGTAAATATTTGGATGACTACTTTTTACTAACAGTAGTCTTACTGGAGTACAATATTTGGCTACTCTACCCACCTCTGGGTGTAAGTAGTTTCAAGACAAATTGTTTAATGCATGACCCGGTGTCATGATTTACAGAAAAAGGCTCAAAACTTTGACAGATGAGAGGTAATACAGAAATGTATCTCAAAAACGCAGAAAAAAAAAAAAAAAGATGAAAGGTGAAATCTGCTGCACATAGCATCTTCAGTATTTCCATAGGCAAAGAATGGTTTGGGGCTAAAGTTTAGTTTTGCATGTTTATTCAGTACAAGTGGAGCACTGTAAAGATGCATATTTGAACTCAGTGACTGACTGCCAGTGTATACTTTTATTAAAATGATTACGCAGCATGCTGTGTGTTTTGCACACACAGCGTTGGTGTGCGCTCTGTTTATGTGTATTTACCTCAGCGTGTTTGTTTTTTGTGCGTCTGTGAGCGCACAGGGAAGGAGATATTGCGACATGTGATGGCTGTTGGGCTGGCGCCGTTAGGGAAGAATGGAGAAGAGAAGGAAACGACTGTTGCCACGGTAACCCTGAGCTGGAGTGGCTGATGGGTGGGTAGCATGAAGTAGCTGTCAGCTGAGACAGAGAGAGCTGAAGGAAAACACAGGTGAATAGTTATTATCATGTTATGCTGGTTTTATACCTTGTGATTGTGTTACGAATAACGTGGTCTAGCTTGTACTTCAATCTTGGATGACAACAGCAATGTAAAACATTACAAATAATGTTAATGCAGAACTCAAGGCAACGGATTCAGTAAGATGAAATTAAAACCCCAAAATAGCCTCAACTTGTGGCATGAACAGGTGGTGTTAGGCTTGACTGAAAAAAAAATGTCGCCAGAAAACGCATGAGTCTCCACTAATTTACTTACTCTCCTCGTTCCACTTAAAATCTCATCCAACCATTTTGCCTAAACAACATAACGTGTCCTTAAGACCGCATCATCTTTGACGTAAAATATCTGCAGTAGGCATCGAGTTTCCTTGACAAAAGCTGAGAAAGAGTCACTATCACACAACCATCATTAAAGTAAAAGATCCAGATTATAACCATTTAGAGATACTTGACTGCCTAATTGTGCAATGTAACCTGAGTTGTCCTAAAACTAAATTTAAATTAAACGTACATGGAAACTATCGCAAATGACTGTCCAATGACTTTCCTCATCGCTAATAAGTGATCAGAATTAAGACCTTTAGAATTAGACAGGAATTCACTGTGCAGTAGTTGTATCACTTTGTTGGGACAACAGTGTTTAAGATATTGTTGAAGCACAGTACAGCGTATCCTGTTATGGTGGAAAAGAACAATGTTGCTGGGGTGAAAACAACCTGAATGCTTCTTTTATTTGACTTTGCTCGACTATAAAGCAATATGGAATCTGATAGGGTTCAAACAAATGGCTTCCCGGGAGAGCATTGCCCCATATTGAGTGGCGAAAAAGACATTTAGCATCTCATTGATCTGTTGAACATACAAGCACTGATTTGGAAATGCATGTGATGTTATTAAGAGAGCAGCATCTTATAAATCCAACAATTAGTATTAATAATTTGGAGACCAGCGTGTGCATTGAGTGACACAAAACACAAATTGTTTTCAGCATATATATTTAAGAATTTAAAGCGTATTAAAAAATACAAATTACAACAATTTCACACCCCAAGAAATTAATGTTCCTTCAAGAAAATTTTGCCTTTGTTCTGTTAGCTCATGAGTGAAAAATTCAGTAAATATCTCCTCTTAAATTATTTGAAAGGTCTTGTTGAACGTATATTACAAACACCAATCACTTGACTGATACTGTACATGATGACAGACAACACTTCACAAACACATTTACTCAAATTCAGAGTTTTCAACAAACCGAGCACGCATGTTTTTGGAAACAACCCACAAAAACACAGGGACGTGCAAATGCCACACAAAAAGGCCGGAGATTCGAACCCACAATCTTCTGGTTGTTAGGCAACAGGACAAATCAGGCTTCCACCGTGCCGCAACTTTACTGTTTGTATTTTTATTTGTCTACACGTTAACCATAAGGCAGCACAGCGGTCAAGTACTGAGCACTTTTCTCTCACAGTATAGAGGTCGTGGGTTCAAATCCAGGTTCCAGCCTTCTTGTGTAGACATTGCATGTTCTCCCCATGCTTGAGTGGGTTTTTTCCAGCTACTCGAGCTGCCTCCCACATTCCAAAAACATGCAAGTTAATAGACAATTATTATTATTTTTTAAATTTCATTAGGGTGACTGTTTTGTGTTTATATGTGACCTGCAATTGACTGGTGACAAGTCAAGGACGCAAGAGACTTCCAAAAGTCAGCTGTCAGCTCACCCTAATGAGGATAAGCGGTACAGAAAATGGACGGATAGATGTTACCCATCATCTGTACTGCTCCCGGCTAATTACAAAACTTTCTTTCAACACTAACAATGTCAAAGAAGATTTTGGCAAGATTTCAGAGGCGTGAATCATTATTTTGACTTCTAGGATTGGTCAGAATGTCCTAAAAAATAGGGAATGCCTGCACAAATGCATTCACTAATATCACGTCATATATGTCAACAACACGTGTGAGGTCACTCACACTGAGCCAAAACATCATCAAAAATACAGCAAGGAAATGAGCAGTGGCAATGCTTTGGGTTCTAACGTTCTCATACTGTCATGCTAACAGGGCAAACATCATCTGTTCACCTTCTGGCTTCGTGGGAAAACATGTCAGCATGACACGCATGTGTGCGCGATGTGCCCACACGTACAGTCTGCAGCTTCCACATGACCCTGAGAAGGATAAGCCAAACTGAAATCTGGTGAGTGTAAATTTAAGAATAAAAAGTGGAGCAGTCAAGCACCCAAAAGAACATATTAGTGAGGTGTTATAAAAGGACTACCAAGTCAATGTGTGAGGAATTGGAGTTGACTTAGCATGGGTGTTCTACACTTCACCCATCCTTTCATCCATCGAACCAGCCATCAGTCCGTCAACATTGTTTATCCTGGTTAAGGTCACACGATAGGACTGGTCTTGAACTGGTCTTCAGTCAATCACAGGGGCAATTGTTAATGCTGAATATAATCAGTTGAAGTTATTCACTGTATCAATCTCCTTTATGCTGAATTCATTGGTTGGCAACACTGTATCCCCGTTCACGCTGCCTGGTTAAGCCAGGTTTATTGTGCCCTTTTGGCATCTCGCGGTCAGACTTAGTGTCAGAGAATTGATAAAGGGTGTGGACCTGATGCAGGTTATCTATGTAAAAAACAGTTGAGCTACTATGTCACATCATTTACGGAACTGAAGCAACTATTGCTATCCTGCCTACACACCCTGGGGTAGAAACACAAATTAGGTCAATGTTTACAGAGTTGTAAACTTATAGAGTTGTAAACTGAACTGAACTATGCCATTGGGTGAAACTGTTTCCTCATTCAATACTCTTTTTGATGGGTTTATTTATATATATTTTTTCTAGAAACTGTTTCCTCATTCAATACTGTTTCTGATGGGTTTATTTTTATTTTTTTGTAGATTTGCGATTGCCGTTAGGATGTCCTTAGGCCATGAGATTTGGACAGTTCAACCATATGGTCTGAATGCTAAGGAAGCATTACACCTCAAGCACTGTACCACATAAATATCCAAAGTTTCTAGGCAATATTGCTTCCAAATTTACTTGCGTTCAAAATTCATAGTGTGTGCTATTCTATTCATCCATCCATTTTCTACCGCTTATCTGAGGTCGGGTCGCGGGGGCAGTAGCTTTAGCAGGGAAGCCTAGACTTCCCTCTCCCCAGCCACTTCATCCAGCTCTTCCACAGGACTCCTCGAGGGACATGGTTGAACGCCTTCTCCAAGGCCACAAAACACATGTAAACTGGTTGGGCGAACTCCCATGCACCCTCGAGGATCCTGCCGAGGGTATAGAGCTGGTCCGCTGTTCCACGGCCAGCACGACAACCACACTGCTCCTCCTGAATCTGAGATTCGACTTCCAGACGGACCCTCCTCTACAGCACTCCTGAATAGACCTTACCAGGGAGGCTGATGAGTGTGATCCCGCTGTAGTTGGAACACACCCTCCGGTCACCCTTCTTAAAAAGGGGGACCACCACCCAAGTCTGCCAATCCAGAAGCACTGTCCCCGATGGCCACGCAATGTTGCAGAGGCGTGTCATCCAGGACAGCCCCTCAACATCCAGAGCCTTTAGGAACTCCAGGCAAATCTCATCCACCCCCGGGCCTTGCCACCGAGGAGCTTTTTAACCACCTCGGATAGGATAGGAGAGCCCATCTCAGAGACCCCAGACTCTGCTTCCTCATGAGAAGGCGTGAGGGGTGGGGGTGGGGGGCGTTCCTCCCAATCAGGCCCTTCCAGGTCTCACTGTCATTGCCCACATAAGCATTGAAGTCGCCCAGCAGAACGATGGAGTCCCTAGCTCTCCAGCACCCCCTCTAAGTACTCCAAAAAGGGTGGGTACTTTGATCTGCTGTTTGGTGCATAGGCACAAACCCGGTGGGACGTTTTCCCTTGCCCAGACGCGGGTCACCGGGGCCCCCCTCTGGAGCCAGTCCAGGAGTGGGGCTCGAAGGCGAGCGCCTGGTGGCTGGGCCTGCACCCATGGGGTGGGCGGGGCACAGCCCGAAAGGGTACCGTGGGTCCCTCTTCCCATGAGTTCACCACCTGTGGGAGGGGCCATAGGGGTCGGCTGCAGTTTGAGCTGGGCGGTGGCCGAAGGTAGGGACCTTGGCGATCTGATCCCCGGTTACAGAAGCTGGCTCTTGGGTCGTGGAATGTTCCCTCTCTGGCAGGGAAGGAGCCCGAGCTGGTGTGCGAGGTCAAGAAGGTCCGACTAGATACAGTCGGGCTCCCCACCACACACAGCTTGGGCTCTTGTACCAGTCTTCTTGAGAGGGGTTGGACTCTCTTCCACTCTGGAGTTCCCCACGGTGTGCTCTTCTATATATTTGAAAAGTCAAGGCTGCTTTTAACTTATGTAAATGTATTTGTGTTGGCAGCAATGATCTGTCTAATGTGGTGGAGCAGAAATATTTAACTGTAGTAAGGACAAATCCCCAGGCGAATAATTAAAAGTTCCTTGCAATGCTTTCAACGAACGTTGAAACAAAATGGCTTCCGACTTGTATAATCGTACAAAAAGAGTTGTTGAGCCAGAAAGTAATCATGGCCTTGCTCTCTTGTTGTTTCATGAAAAGAGGTGTAATTACTGCATCTCTGCATCTTAGGGAAGCCAGTTCTCCAGGGTCTGGCAGCAGTGCAATAGAATGCTTCCTTTCCAAGATAATACAGCTGGTATTCATAATACAATGCAGTTTCACCCATCTCTTTTGAACGGCCACTCTTTGTGGTGTGGAAAGTAAGAAAGTGAATACAGAGTTGTCTTAAAATGTGACTGCAACAGTGGTCGTACTATTTGTAATTTGACAAAAAAATAAATATGCCTTAAGAGTCACACAAAACCTTTGGTTAAACCATCATCCAAAGATGGTCAACCATTGGAAGGATGGATGGCCAGACAGCCACAGACTGACAGATAAACAGATAATAAGACACTGTTATGATTAAACATGCATTATGTTTGCATCTTGAGTTTGAAGAGCAATGACAGAAGCGTATTTACAAAGCAATGAAAGTTGCAGTGCTAAAATAGAAACGCGTCAAAACAAGACTTTTGTGAAGGAATCAGAGACAAGAATGAAGCGTAACTATTCAACATTAAAGACATCTGCGAAAATGAGTTATGACTGAGGCTGTAGCAGCTGCCAGATCAGCCGGTGCCAGCAACAAAATGCTACACGGCTTCACCCTGGCCTGGAGACTACAAGAGCTCTTGGGTTGACAGAACACAAGCATGACCATGAAACAAATCCACAACCCGATGCAAGATATCATCATCAACGTAGACAAAGTCAACGGCTCGCCCGAACGTTGGCTATAAATACCACAGCATAATTAGCATTCTGCACAGCAGCAAACTGAGGGCCAAAAATCAATAATGTATGCAAGCAAGAGAGAGTTGTCAGATCAAACAATGGCTGCCAACAGTCAGTGAGAAAGGCTTGTTTACACTTGCCATCCCAGAAAAGGATGCCATTGATTAATCAGCACTTGACAGCCATGTTGACATGGAAAGAGAAATTTGTTGAACAGGAAAGGGAAATGGGTTTAGTTGGTTGAAACACTTATTTTTATAGCTGTGTCTTTGAAAGTTGAGGGAGGGGAAACGAGTGCATTTGTGACTACTGCTGCACAACTAGTGAAATGATATTTCTTGCACTGTACGCTGTTTTAATTGTACTTTCATTTTATTTTTCTTCTCTTTGTTTTAAATGTTTATAAGCTGTTTCTTTCTTTGTTTTTAAATGCTTTTAATCATGTAAAGCACATTGAGTTACCTTGTGTGTGAAATGTCCTATATAAATACATTTGCTAGTCAAGATAGATTTTAGGTTTCCAAAAAGCAATGGCGTGGCTTCACACATTGATTCCCGTTTCACCTCTTCATGCAAAGACTTGGAGCGCCATTAAAATGATAGATGAATACATAGCCAAGTAGATTTATGGTGTGCACTCAGAGCAGCCTCAGCAATAATGACTTGTGCTTCACACCCTTATTTACTCAGTCTTTCATATAAATGTAGGAGCTATACAGATCCGAATGCACTTCAGTCATTAGTCAGCTCATAAAACATCTGAGACGTTCTCAGGTTATACAGTGAAAATGTAAGCAAACACACTGCTCACTGTTACAGACCCGTGTAATACTTCAGTCTACAATTAATATTGAAAGTCGCAGTAATTACAAAAATGTTGGACGTTTAGTGTAAAAATGAAAGAAATATGCTTAAGCAGAAAAACACAATAAATGTAACCAGTCTTTGAAAAATACCACACATCTGATGCGAAATTGTATTTTTAATGACAGTTTGGTGACAACAATAAACACTACTGACAAAATGTTCAAAAATAGCAGCTGCTTTACATCTATGTTGCAAGACTAAATTGCCCTTATATTGGGAGGAAAAGGTATGTTAAGCCTTTGGAATTTCTTATTTCTGCATAAATTGTAGATAAAATGTAGTCTGATCTTCATCTAAACCACAAGGGGAAAAAAAGAGCCTGCTTAAACTAATACCACACAAACAATTATGTTTTCATATTTGTATAGAGCATAACATGCACACATTGACAGGATTGGGAGGAAAAAGTAAGTGAACCCTTGGATTAAATAACTGGTTGACTCGGCTTTTGCAGCGATAACGTCAAGCAAACGTTCCCATTCGCACTCACAGTCATGCCTACGGGCAATTTAGAGTCTCCAATTCATGCATGTTTTTGGGATGTGGGAGGAAACCGGAGTGCCTGGAGAAAACCCACGCAGGCACGGGGAGAACATGCAAACTCCACACAGGCGGGGACGGGGATTGAACCCCGCACCTCAGAACTGTGAGGCTGACGCTCTAACCAGTCGGCCACCGTGCCGCCTTTTAGACCATTCCTTTTTACAAAACTGTTGCAGTTCACTAAAATTCCTGGGATGTCTGATGTGAATAGATATGCCACAACATCTCAATCGGGTTGAACACATATTTTCTTCTTCTGAAGCCATTCTGTTGTTGATTTGCTTCTGTGTTTTGGATCATTGTTCCATCCTTTTTTAAGCTGCAACTTTTGGACAGATGGCCTCAAGTTCTTCTGTAAAATACCTTGATAAATGTGAATACATTTTTCCATTGATCACAGCAAGCTGTCCAGGCCCTGAGGTAGCTGAGCACGCCAATACCATGATGCTACCTCCACCAGGCTTTGCAGTTTGAATAAAGTTTTGGTGTTGGTGTGCTGTTTCATTCTCCTTAGTGTTCTCTCATGTACCCCATTCCTGTTTAATGGTTTACATATGGTGGAATTATAAATAGAGATGGTGGCATGTGCCAGTGATTTCTGTAAGTCTTCAGCTGACACTCTAGGATTCGTTTTACCCTGTTGCGCATTCTGTGCTGTGCTCTTTCAGTCATCTTTACAGGACGGCCACTCTTTGGAAGAAAAGCAACATTGCTGAGCTTTCTCCATTTATAGACAAATTGTCTCACCGTGAACTGATGAAAATCAAGACTTTCAAGCCATGTTCAAACTGCAGGTCAATTCCGATTTTTTTTCCCAATGTGACATGTATCTAATATTTTCATGTCAACGTGAACAGTACAATTCAGTTTTTTTCATATCCGACTCAGTCCTCTTTAATATGTGGATATAAATTGGATATGTATCCGATGCGAGGGCAGTATGGGCGCACAAGTCTCGCTCATCCGACATATATGTCATCAAAAGGCAACAAACGTCACAATTGTTCGACAAAACAGACACGCCACAAATGCAATGGTAAACAAAGGAGCAGAAAATAGTCAACGGCGAAAAGAAGTGGCTACAGAACTGATAAATATTTTGTTAAAAAACTGTTGGCTCCGGTTGCGAGGGGGCATGTATTTACTTTTGTAAACGTGGCGCAGATGCACAATGTGACGTCCTGTTTTCTGCGCATGTGTATTACTTCACAGACTCATTCTGTCCACAATAGAAGTTGCATTTGTTTTTGTAACGTGAACAACTACATAAAAAGATCAGATTTAAAAAAAATACAAATTGGGCATCATGCCCTGCAGTCTGGACGTATCCTTAGAGATACTTTTGCAATCTTTTCTAGCTTTGTACAAGAAAACAATTCTGAATTGTATGTCTTCTGAGTGCTTTTCTGAGCGATGGCATGGTAAACATCCAGCAATGTTTCTTGACAGGAGACAATTCTAACCTGGTGTGTGTTTTCCGGTGGCCAGAGCAGTTTTAAGCCACACCTCCAATCTGGGCTCACACCTGACTTTGATTAGCTCCTGGAGAATCCATAGCCTTGAGGTTCACTTAATTTAAATATGAAAACATGACATTTTTGCATGGGATTAGTTTAAGCAAACATGTTCGTTTATTCCTGTTATCTAAAGATCAGACCACTTTATACAGTATATACAATATATTGTCAAAAGTATTTGCTCATCTGCCTTGACTCACATGATTTTAAGTGGTATCCCATTCTAAAGCCATAGGGTTTAATATGATGTTGGTCTACTCTTGACAGCTACAAGAGCATCAGTCACAGACTGATGTTGGACCAGAAGACCGTCTCAATGTCCACTCAAAATCAACCCAAAGGTGTTCTATCGGGTTGAGGGCAGGACTATGTGCAGGACAGGCAAGTTCATCCATACCCAATTATCTTATCCATGTCTTTATGGACCTTGCTTTGTGCACCAGTGCACAGACATGTTGGAACAGGAAGGGGTAATCCCCAAACTGTTTGACTGTCCAAAATCTCTTGGTATGCTGAAGCATTCAGAGTTCCTTTCACTGGAGCTCAGGGTCAAATATGTTCGGCAATTCCAGCTTTGTGGGAACAGTTTGGAGATGCCACCTTCCTGTTCCAATATGTTTGTGCATCAGTTCACAAATGAATGATCATAAAGACATGGATGAGAGAGTTTGATGTGAATAAACGTGACTGGCCTGCACAATCCTGACCTCAACCCGATAGAACACCTTTGAGATGAATTAGAGCGGAGACTGAGAGCCAGGCCATCTCGTCTAACATCAGTGTGTAACCTCACAAATGGGCTTCTGGAAAAATTGTCATAAATTTCCATAAACCCATTCCTAAACCTTGTGGAAAGCTTTTCCAGAAGAGTTTAAGATGTTATAATTGCAGAACGTGGACCTATGTCATATTAAACCCTATGGATTAAGAATGGGACGTCACTTAAGTATCTGAGTCAAGGCAGGTGAGCGAAATATACAGCGGGTACGTATTCAAGTATTCAGACCCCCTTAAATATTTCACTCTTTGTTATACTGCAGCCATTTGCTAAAATCATTTAAGTTTATTTTTTTCATCAATAATGTACACACAGCAAACTCCATGCATGCCATGGGGTGCTGTGTGTACATTAATGAGGAAAAAAAATAACTTAAATGATTTTAGCAAATGGCTGCACTATAACAAAGAGTGAAAATTTTAAGGGGGTCTGAATACTTTCCGTACCCACTGTGTGTGTCTGTGTATTTATATTTATATAGTGCCCAGAAGCTATTTATGCCAGAAGCTTTGACGAAATATCAGAAAAACACAAAGGTTAAATGGAATGGACCTCAACATAGCTTACCTTGGGGCCCCGTGGCGATTCTGGAGATGAAACTGCTTGGATGTCATTTTGACCTGCAAAATATATGCATGAAAAGATGTTGAGTAATAATGTTAGCATTGAACATATAAAATTAAATCTCTCACTTGAACTTGCATCAAGGGGAGGAAATGTCTTGCATCCTGAGCGAATGACCACAAAAGGATACTCTTCCAATTAAAAATTTGAATGGTACATTAATTGAACAACACCAATGAAAAACTCTCTCGCATCACTGCCACTAAGTTTGATCTAATTATAATGTATTGGACAAATAATAGAAATCATGTTCCCTCAGCACTCAAAGATATCATGTTTGAGGTCACTATTGTGGGTGTGCACAAAAAGCACTGGTTGGATGCAGAAAGAATGAAAAGTAGTATTGACTTGAAACAACTAAATGAAAAATGAGTCGATGCCAAAACGCTACATTCCAAGCAATGTGCTAATATGAGTTGTGGTTTGCATAAAAGCTGCACCAATTCAAGAAAAGTTAATCAGATTTCTTTGTTTTTGTTTTGTATGATTGAAAAAAATTGCTGTACCTGTTTAAGATATCTGTAATTACTTTTTTTTTTCAAATAAATTTACTTTGCTATCATTGCAACCTAGTAGGAAGTGCAAAATGTGTGAGAAATACTAAAGATATTTAAACAAGTAGCAAATGTATCAACCCTGAAAAAGAGTGGGATTTAGATGTCATCGTGAGTTTAAAGCCCAACAATGATTCTTCCTGAGGTATTTGGTTAGTTGCCATGGTAATTCCGGAACGAAAGGTTTCCCTGCATCTCTTTGTCCTTCCTCCTACTCTTTGTCGCGCTCTGTGCTGGAGCTCGACTGATCTTTTGGAAATTACTTGGTCTGCCTGGGGTGTCTCACTGTAGCTCCCATCTGTTCAGACAACATGCACACAGAGCAATCCTGGCTCTCTGTCACAAACTTGCTCTTGCATTACCTCTCATCGACAGACATTTTGGTTTGAGTTCTTTCACTTTTCACAATTTCTAAAGCTGGTGGGGAATGTGTTTTACCTCATCATACCTACATAGCAATTCATTTGTGATTAAAGCAGGCCGATGTAAGGTCATACTGTGTGTCAGCGGAATGGAATATATAAATATAAGATATAGATATATATATACAGTGCCACCAGAAAATAATATATATAGTATATTATATTATAATATACTTTCCTTCACTTTTTCCACATTTTACTGTTACAAAGTTATTCTCAAGCTGATTTGAGCAGTTTAAAAAACATCTACATCAAATATCCCACAAAGACAAAGTAAAAACTTATTTTCAGACAGTTGTGCAAATTTATTGAAAATGTAAAGATTTAAATATAATAGGTACATCAGTATTCACACCCTTGGCTTAATATTTTGCTGAAGCACCTTTGGCAGCAATCACAGCCTCAAGTCTTCTTGGGTATGTCTCTATGAGCTTGGCACACCTGTTTTGTGGCATTTTGTCCCATTCTTCTCTGCAGATCCTCTGAGGGTCAGTCAGGTTGGATGGGTAGCATCGGTGGACAGCCATTTTTCGGTCTTTCCAGAGATGTTCGATTGGATTCAAGTCCGGGCTCTGGCTGGGCCACTCCAGGACATCCACAGGCTGCTCCTGAAGCCACTCTTTTGTTATCTTGGCTGTGTGCTTTCGATCATTGTCAGTTTGGAAGGTGAATCGGTGCCCTCGTCCGAGTTCCAGAGCACTCTGGAGCAAGTTCTCTAGAATAATTTTTTTGGGCAGCGGTCATCTTACCCTCTATGCGGATTAGTCGCCCAGTTCCTGCAGCAGAAAAACAGCCCCACAGCATGATGCTGCCACCACCATGCTTCACAGTATGGATGATGTTAGCCAGGTATTTCTGAAGGTCTGAGAATCCTTAAGGTGCCTTTTGGCAAGCTCCAAGAGGGCTGCCATGTGCCTTTTAGTGAGAAGTGGCTTCCATCTAGCCACTCTCCCATAAAGGCCTGATTGGTGGAGTGCTTTAGCAATGATTGACCTTCTGGATGGTTCTCCTATCTCTGCAAAAAAAACAGTGGAGCGCCACCTTAGTGACCATATGTCATGAACGGAACAAAGGACAGGACCCAAAATGCACGACTCCAATTCAAATGGACAGTTTCAAAAAGAGAGGATTAATAAAGCGGCAGAGGTCGATACACAAGCAGTCAATTCGCAAAGGCAACAGTAGCCAAAAACGTGAGGCAAAAGGCAAGGTCAATAATCAGAACAGGGTCAAGGCTTACTATGAGTCGGTGACATGGAAACAAGGAATGGTGGAACGTGACAACAAGGTACAACGAACTGGCGACCAGAAAGAACGAGACACGAGGTTAAATGCATGGGGTAATTAGGGTAAACGAGGCACAGGTGGGGAAGATGATCTTAGGAGCAGGAGTGTACGAGACAGGGGGAAGACAATAACCATAACACACACCTATGACACCATAGGGTCCTTGGTCACCTCTCTGACCAAGGCCCTTCTTCCCTGATTACTCAGCTTGGTCGGACGGCCAGATATAAGAAGGGTCCCGGTGGTTCCAAACTTCTTCCATTTCCAAATAATGACGTCCGTAGTGCTTTTCGGGACCTTCAATACTGCTGAAATTCTTTTGTATCCTTCCCCAGATTTGCATCTTGACACAATCCGGTCTCGGAGGTCTGAAGACAATTCCATAGAATTCATTGCTTGGTTTCTGCTCTGATATGCACTGCCAACTATGAGACCTTATATAGACAGGTGAGTGCCATTCCAAATGATGTTCAATCAACTGGATTTACCACAGGTGGACGACATTTAAGTTGTAGAAGCATCTCAAAGATGATCAGTGGAAATCAGATGCACCTGAGCTTAAGTTTGAGTGTCATAGCAAAGGGTGTGAATACTTATGTACCTTTCATGTTTGAATGTTTACATTTTTTATAAATTTACACAAATGTCTGAAAATATGTTTATACTTTGACATTATGGGATATTTTATGTGGATTTATTTTTAAACTATACATCACATCAGCTTTTGAATAAGTCTTGTAACATAGCCAAATGTGGACAACGTGAAGGGTGTGAATACTTTCTGGTCGAACTCCATACATTCAGCAAACTACAGGAAAGATAAAAACCTTTGTAGGATTTGGACTTTGGTACAAGTCATTTTCATTGAATTTGTACAAGCAACCACAGAGGGAGTAGTTCAAACTCCGCATTTACATCGAAAAACTGTAAAAGGGCACATAGAACCAACATTCTGCATGACCAAGCAGCTGAAAGACTTGAAAAAAAAATAAAAAATTTATACAAAACAAATGAATACATACATACTGTACATGCGTATTATTTGTCTTGTAATTATGGATCTTGTTTTTCTTGTAGTCATGATTTCATCTTGTAGTCATATTTCATCTTTATTATTATGAGTGCAAGTTTATTCTTATAATCCTTTTCTTTTAGTTTTTTTTTTTTTCATTTTAAATGTGGCCCTGTAATACTTAGATGTAGAACCTAAATTACATCTTCGTCAATATTGCTCCTCAGCGTTACCAACATGGATCTAAATCGATCAATGAAGACCTTTCTAAGTGATGGCAAACGCTGTCTGCAAGAAAAACAACAAACACACACATTTTATCCATTCATGAATAAACGAAGTTAAGGAATTAGCTGAAGACTAATTTTGTTGTTTCCTTCCAGCACATGTTCTTTTGAGAACGCTCAACCAAGTGACATTTATGGACTATCTGCTGTTTTGCATGGCCCCATGAAGGAGCAGATCAACACTATTCTTTGCTCCCACAATAAGTTAACAACCATGAATCCTGGGAGAATCTGGCTGGAGGAGAAAGTCCAGGGGTACCAGAGTCTGACCCAGAGCATGAGAAGAGTCTGAACAAGTTTGTGTCACAAAAACAGGATATTGCGGAAAGGTTAGTTTGACAATTTGTAGTTCTTCTTTTATGTTGGCACGTAAGTCAAAATCATACAGGTTTTTCTCGTGAATGCGACCATGTAACATTGAATCGTGTGTGTATATATGCATTTACCATTACTGTACATGCTCCAGAAAGGAACGCTTACTTTACATGCAATTAATCCTCAATATGTAATGTCAATTGTTGGCACGAGACAATACCGAACCACCTAGGTCGCTGAAACTCAGGAATGAAGTGAGGGTGGTATTGTTTCAATTTGTCCAGTGTGTAGATGCATAATTATAATTACTGCTTATAATTTTGTTTAACATATTTATTTCCTAATAATAACATACTTTTTCTACACAAGTAGCAGATTATTCAAAGAATACAATTCATGCTTTATATGAATACATAAAAGTACTATGGGACAACCGTGGCCCCTTTGGAAAATTAATTGCCCGCCCCAGAGTTATGCTGATAGATTACAAGATTTTAGCAATGACTAGCTCAACAAACAGGCCATGGGTTTATTGCAAGAATTACTATCCAAATTTCAAGCTGTAGTAGGGTGAGACTTTTTGGATAGTTGCTGTGTGTAAGCCACAGGTGACCTCTCGGACATGCACGAGGGAGAAAGGCAGGATCAAGATCAGCCCAAGTGTTTGCACTTTGACTGCAGTTCCCTTCGGCCTGAGTCATGGCGTGTGCTCGTCATCAACGCTGCATAGTGGATGCTGTTTACGGGACATGCCAACTTGAGTGTTACTACACACTTGTTTTGTCAGTTATCTTTAAGCATAGGAAATTCATTACATTCAGTAAGCAATGGAAAAAAAGAACTTCAAAAATTTCTGACACGTCTACTAGTGGTGATTTACTTTGAGTTGGCGACGAAGACGATCTGCCATGACGTGATGAATCCTCTAGCTTTGTTTTCAGAGATGTTTTTGGACTGGATGTTGTTCTATCCAAAGTGGGGGCCAGCCGAAATTTGATCACATCCTAAGAGGTAAAGGTGTTAAACATTCAAACATTAAACATTCAAATAACGCAACAGTAAAAGAGTAAGGTAAAGTGATTTATGCAGACAAAGGTAATACATAAGGTTCTTGAAGAAAAAAAAAAAAATCTTGCAAAACTTGTCCCAAATAATACAAGTACATTATAGTCTGAGATAGATAAAAATGAAATGATGAATGAATGCTTTAGAGCAGGGGTGTCAAACTCCTCGGAGTTTCCCTCGGAGCGCTGTTATGACTGAACACATATGAATGCATAACAGTCTCATTTTATTACATACACACAACGAATGGATGAATGAGTAGTTTTGAAATCAAAAGCCAGTAAAAGAAAGTTCAACTATTATTCACTTTATTTTAATAGGGGCATTGGGAACAAACAACGCTTGCAATATCTTAATGTTGTTAAAAGTGAAGACAATTTGCAATGTTGGTATTTTAGAAACATGCAGTCGACACATGATTTGCTTTCGCAGGCCACATAAAATGTTCTGGCAGGCCGGATCTGGTCCCCGGGCCTTGCTTTTGATACCTGTGCTTTGAAGGCTGCATTTACTTGGGTTCATGAAAAATAATAATAATAATAATAACTTCCTCTCCGGATACACGTGCCACTTTTGCAGGTGCCCCGAGCACAATCATGGAATTAAGGAAACTGTTGCACCTCGGTTCTGTGCTATGGGTGTGGCTTAACAGAAAAAGTTAAGATGTGAATATTCTCAATGCTTCCAGTGCCGTTGCTTTCAGGGACATTTCCCAGAATTCCTTTACAATAGTGTGTTACCTGAATTGTTCCCAATGTTGAGGGTGGCGCAGCGCTCTGAGTTATGGCTGAGTTGTAGACCATGACTCCTAAAGGGTTTGGCTTTGAACCCCCTTGCAAAACCAGCTGTGTCTCTTCCCCCTTCCAGTCCGTCTGCTCCTGGAACGGACACAACATCGCCCAACGGAGGCACTGCAGGAAGGCTGCCCGGGATGTTGATGTGGCAGACAGCTGTGTGATGGGAAACGACACAGGAACACAGAAATCACTGAGTACCCAGAAAAAAAGTCACGCTAGCACGGAGAGAAAATGCAAACGCCACACATAAAGGCGAAAATTCGAACCTCGAACATCAGAACTGTGAGGCAGACATGCTAACCACTATTGCACCAGAGCAATACCCACAAAGTAAAGTTAGTTAAGGAGTTTTTATGTAATCCTGCTTGGTTCATTCTTGAATAATACCGCTGCCTACAAACTATCCCCCTTGAAAGCATACATCATATTAGCTGCAACTAATTGTTTGTTAAATTTGTGAGTAACGGTCAGAATTAAATTTGTCAGGCATGTCCTCAGTTGTCGAATACAGTTTAGTTAAAGAGCAAAAGTGTTTCACGCCAACAAGGACAAATGAGTGATGTTTATTTCAAATTGATATTTAGCCTGAACTAACACACACACAAAAGCAAACTCTGTCATGTAATTAGCAACATTTAGTACATAAAATGTCACCCATTTCCGCGCTGCAATAACACATCTCTGATGACACATCTTGTGTTGTATTGTGTTTCTTTTTACAGCTTGAAACTACTACTACTTTGTTGTGCAGTATTGGCTTTGTAAGCACCGCAGACAATTTTGGGTTTTCCTCTGTGCAGGAAACCTAAAATGTAGGTCAGACAGACTTTGCTGCAGATGAATATGATTTACAGTCTGTTCGATTGTACCTCTATATAAGAAATACTTTGGGGAAAAAAAAAAGGTCTAAGCTTTAAATCCTCTACAGGGGTCTCTAGCTTTTGCTAGATCGATTAATAAGCTGGTCAGCTTCATCAAAGTTTAATCAATCACACGTTGAATACACAAGGCGCAGGATACACAAGGAGCCTGATAGCGCACATTGCTCAAAACAATGTGAAACCCATAATGGTCCATTCAATACTTACAATACCCTTGACTCCATTTCTTTATATAAAAAAAATAATCCTATGCTATAGGTCATCAGTCATTTAAAAAAAATTAAATAAAAATGCCTAAATGCCATGCAATCACGAGTGCCTTTGGTGATCCTGACATAGATGTCAGCATGTGTCCTTTTACAGTATGTGTTGCTGTACGACAAATCTGGAATCATCAAAATCATCAGCTCTCATCATAAGAATGTTTAGACAAGCCCATTAGAAGCATTTTATTTTGTCAGCCACAGAATAAGGGAGACTGTGTTTTTTTTATTTTTTTTATTTTAACTCGGTATAAATAATACATAGTTACTTACGGTTTTGTCTCAGGCAAGCGACTGTCTTTGTGCAGCAACGTTAACTTACAGTGTGGATGTCAATATAAGAAAATGTTATTTATTATATGTAATGCAATACAGGCCGTTACGAACCTACAAAATTGCTACGGTTTATCGATATTATTGATATTAAAGCTAAGGAAGACAAAGGAAGAAACCTCTGACAAGGAGCTTTTTTTTCATGGCCATTTGTTTGTTAACTAGCAAGATTACGCAAAACCTATTAAAAAGATTCTCAAAAAAGGTCCATATTCAGGACTGTGTTTTTCTTTTTCTTTTTCTTTTCCCTGTGACTAATGCATGAAATCATCCATTCATCCATGGGCGTGAGGAGGAGTACACCCTGGACTGGTCTGGTGACCAAGCCAATCACAGGGCAGAGATATATATATATATATATAACCAAGCATTCACACTCAAATTTGCACCAATGGACAATTTAGCGTCTTAAATGAACTTAAAATACATGTTTTTGGATGTGGGAGGGGGCCGGGGATGCAAACTCCACACAGGAAGGCTAGATCTGAGATTTGAACCCCAAATCTCAGACCTGTGAGGCATACGATGAAAACAAATCCTTATAACAAAATTCAGGCAAATAAAAGGAGATGGGCATGAATTAAAATGTTTAATTTGGTCAACATCTTAATTACGATCAGTGAAATATTTTCCCCAGTGCCTTACTCGTTGCTCCTAGGTTTAAAAAGGCAACTATGCAAAAAAAATACAATAAAATTATATATATATATATATATATATATATATATATATATTTTTTTTTTTTTTTAATCATGGTTCTGTGCACAGTGAGTGATACATTTATAGACCGCCTCTGCATAAACATTGACTAAAAGGTCAGCTAGCCAACAACAGTACAGTCAGACCATGCAGAGAGGCGGGACTTCAATGAAAACACATGCTACAATACAGTGGAAGAATTCAAGTTGATTGAGTCAATGGATGATTTAAAAAGACAGCCAGAAGCTTTTTCAAGGTATCGAAGAGATAACATAAAACGAAGACGTTTGTGGTCCGCAAATATTATAGAACATTACGTAGATGCTGCATGGTCTCAATGGAAACTCAAGAGAAGCTTTTCTATTTCGAGGCTAGAGAACCATCACAATGATTTCTAAACTGTTATTCTGTCTGTTTGTTTCCATCTAATGAGACTCTCGAGTGCGTCACACAAATAAGACACAGTGAATTGCAGATCAATATTCAATTCCTATGGAGAGGGTGTTCGCTTCAGCCTATAATTTGACCCCCAAGTAACATAAGCACAACTCTTTCACTGAATTGGAACAGTCGAACTATACAGCAGCCAAAAAAACTGATCACAGCACTGACTAAGAGAAGACATTTTCTGTTGCTCAATACCTTCGCTGAGGATTAATACGGCGCACCATATGAAACATTAAGCATGTATGTCAATATTTCGTTGGGAAATTTTATGGTCGGCTACGCCGGGAAGTCAACAGAAATCCAAAGGTGACAGTTCGTGTCCCCCGTGTTTCGAGCACAGTAGAAAAGGAAGCAAGAGCAACGTGACTGTCTAGCACATGAGCAAACATTCTTCTTGTATTATTCAATGAATATGGTGCTGTGTAGGAGTGATCCGGGGGCAGAAATACTGGCTGAGCTCTAAGAGAATGAGAGAGACAAAGCACCAATCGGGGGCCCTTTCTACATGGATGCCTACAGCCTTGGAGAGAGAGCTTTTATCTGTCGTTCACTTATCGCACACGTTTAGTATCCCGATCATTGGAATGAGAGAATAACCTCATGTTCAACACTTGCACTGAGAATGTACTCTAAGTGAGAATATGAAGGGCGAAAGGGGCTGTGAGCTAACCTTAACATCTTAACACCAATGCTATACTGTATATCCTTTAAACATGTATTACATGTACATCCATGACTGAGATCAAGCAAGGAATAACTTTTTCAACGTTGAGTGAAGGGATCTTTCAAAAGCAGCGCAGTCACACTGAAAAGAATAGACAATGGGAGAAAAAAAATAAAAGAATATCCCTTTGAGAGGAAAATCTCAAGGCGGCACGAATCCGCTATCCATTTCAACGCCTAGTTTTTGTACTTAGAAATGATGTGATCTACATATAAACTGCATAAAGCTCAGAGAGCTTGGGGTATGAAACAACAGGATTAAAGGAATCACACAGGGACTGTTTAGTTGTGGTCTCAGTAAACAAACAAACAAAAAGAGCATCATTCGAACACGGGGTGAAATTCACATGCAGGCATGTAATCCATGCACTCGCAGTCCACGTTTAGTCACACACAAAAGCTAGAGGACGACAATGAGAAGTGCGACTGGAGGTGGGGTTTAATGGCATTGTGATCTGCAAAATATGCTGGAGGAGGTAGTTTCACTGATGCTCGCAAGTGTTGGCTTGAAAGGTTTGACACATCCACAGTTACTGGGACAGTCTCATTTAGGTGCAACACCCACAGATACTGACAGCCATCAAGCATACAGTATGTTTGTGGCAGTAAAATACAGTGAACCCTAAAATGCCCCATTTGATGATGCGTTGTATCGTTGTCTGTTACAATACAGCAGAAGTGTCAGCAAGTCGCACACACTTGAAACCAAAAGTTTGCTTATATTGGATAAAAATATTTTTTTTTTCTGTTTGACATGAAATCAGACTAAACTGTTCCTGTTTTAGGTCAATTATGATGAACAAAATTAGTAATATTTGATAAATACTGTCAGATTTCTTTAGGCTATTTTTTCATGAATTTTAGTCAAAGTCAGACGTTGATATCCACAAGCTTCTCACAATAGCTGGCAGGAAATTTGACCCATTCCTCCTGACAGAACTGGGGTAGCCATGTTTGTCGGCCACCTAGCTTGTACATGCCTTTTCAAGTCTGCCCATGAATTTTCAACAGAATGCTTCGGGTCATTGTCATTTGTCATTTCAGAGACCCATTTGCGCACAAGCTTTAACTTTCTGGCTGATGTCTTGAGATGTTGCCTCAGTATTTCCACATTGTTCTTTCTTCAAGATGCCATCCAATTTGTCCAGTGCACCAATCCCTTCAACAAGCCCACAACATGATGCTGCCACCATCGTATTTCAAAGTTGCGATGGTGTTCTCAGGCTTGCAAGCTTCCGTCTTTTTCCTCCCAACCTAACGATGCTTGATGGCCCAACAGTTTAATTTTAGTTTGGTCAGACAATAGACCATTTCTCCAAAAATTCTCCAAAGGTTCTTTGTCCCTGTTTGCATTTCCAAATTGTAATATCGCTTTTTGATGTTTCTTTTGGAAGAATAGCTTCTTCCTGGCAGAGTGGCCTTTCAGCCCATGTCGGTAGAGTACTTGTTTCAATGTGGATAATGATACACTCTAACCAGCTTCAGTCAGCATCTTAACAATGTCTTTTGCTTTTGTTCTTGGGTTGATATGCACATTTCAGTTCCAAAGCACATTCATCTCTGGGGCACAGAACCCGTCTCCTTCCAGAGCGGTATGATGGCTGGACATTCCCATGGTGTTTATACTTGCATAGAATTGTTTTAACAGATGAACGTTGCACCTTTAGGCATCCGGAAATTGCACCCAGGGATGAACCAGACTTGGGCAAGTCCACAATTCTCTTCCTGATAGCTTGGCTGATTTCTTTTGAATTTCTCATGATTTTACACATAGACACTACTTGTTTCAAGTGTGTCCTAGTTCAAATACATACACACTCGCCCTAACCCAGCAAATATCAAGCAAGTAAAGTCAGGTCATTTCTTGGGCTAAAAAACTGTACTTGATATTACATTACAAAAATCTATGAATGTAAACAAATGACCAGTTAAGTTTGAGTAGTTGTTGTAACAGTTACTTAAACTTGTTGATGTAAGCGTTGCATCTTTAAAATTAAATTGAAACATACGGTAGCATGCATGCGCGCTAAAACATATCCATGCTAGCGTATGTTTTTAAAAAGGCAGCGGGAGCAAAACTGAGTTCCGTTGTACTTTATTGAAGTATTTAACAATGTACTCACGTCCACAAATCCATCAAAAGTCCTCATCTTCTGTATTCGAAATGAACAGCTGGGCAAGTTCTCCATCAAACATGCCGGGTTCCCTCTCATCATTGTCGCAGTCATTCTCGTTGCCGGGGGGCTGTTCGGCAATGATGCCGGCTTTCGCAAAAGCTCGGACAACAGTCAAAGCAGATACCTTAGCCCAGGCATCCACAATCCATTCACATATGGTGGCGTCGCCCGCCCGGCGCTCCGTCTTCTTGGCTTGGCGAAGCTCATTTTCCTGCTTCCTCCACTTGCGAACCATGGATTCTTTCATCTTGAATTCTCTCCCGGCTGCTCGATTCCCATGTTCCTCCACGTAGATTGAGAGCTTGAAGTTTAAACTATGCTTCGTAAGCGTGTCTTTTCGTGGGTGCCGTTTTCGGGGGTCCTTACCAAAAACGATGTTGTTTTGCACAATGCACATACCGGCGCTATATACCTCCTGGGGGCGTGCCTTTAGCGTCCTCTGTCACACGCACCGTTCCCCCTTTAACGTCCGCATGCTGTCGTCAGTCACGTCCGCCTTTCCTCTATTTAAGCAGCGTGTCGGCAGGAAATGCTCCCAGTCAGTCAAGCGGATCGCTTATCAAAGTCCCACAACAACATTTACAGATTTTGGATTCGGTGCACACATAAGGCGCGCCGCATTATAAGGCGCCCTGTCCATTTTGGAGAAAATTTCAGACTTTTAAGTGCGCCTTATGGTCGTGAAAATACGATACATATGGCAAGACATATGCTCCTAAAAATCCTGAAAAAAATTTTGAAAATTGAAAACACAACTTTTGCAATGTATTTCACAATCATACTGTATAATACTATTTTATGTAGATCAGTGTCTCATTCCAGTTGAGGTTATACAACAAGTTTCAAACTTTCACATCACATCCAATCGGTGGTGCTGCTGTAGTGATTGATATGAGACCATCCAATGACAGCATGAACAGTGCCTGAAAACCTGGCCAATGGCCATACAGGAAGGAGGGACTAAAACAGTACAGCAGGCAGACAAACAGGCAACAGGGAATGCTACCTAAAGTATGTTATCTAATAGTTTGAGTTTTAATAATTCATTATCAACGATACGCAGATTTAGATCACGAACGTTTTTCAAATCATGCTCACATGCTATTATAATTTCTCAAAAAGTGTAAGTTGCGAAATTTACACATCTGGTCAGACTCATATTCCAAGTAGTGCCAATTCTGTGTATCCCAGCCTGTGAGTTAACAAATACAGTCCAAGAATTTTGATAATGTAAAAGTTGTGAGTGTTTTAGCACTACTGCTAATATTAGCTGCTAGTGTTAGCCTAAGGTTGATTGGATGCCGCTTTGTTAGCCATGAGATGGAGTATGTTAGTGCCATGGAAGATGAAGACGATGGAGTTGACAGCTGGTAGCTAAGTGGATGAGTGAGCAGACCGAGCAGCGAGTGAAGTTGTAGCACTTGAAGGGAAAGTTCACGCTCTATTCTACCCTGGGACTGGTTAGCACATCGGACTCAGTTCTGAGGACCCGGGTTCAAATCCTGCCCCGCCTGTGTGAAGTTTGCATGTTTTCCACGTGCCTGCGTGGGTTTTCTCTGGGTACTCCGGTTTCTTCCCACATCCCAAAAATGTGAATGGTAGGTTAACTGAAGACTCTAAATTGCCCGTAGGTGTGAATGTGAGTGTGAATGGTTGTTTCTTTATATGTGCCCTGCGATTGGCTGGCGACCAGTTCTGGGTGTACCCGGCCTCTCACCCAGAGTCAGTTGGGATAGCCTACAGCTTGCCCCCGACCCAAGTGAGGATAAGCTGCACGGAAAATGAATTAATGAATTTTCTATGGCAAAACATGTTTATGGATCCAAATATATTAGAGATCCACCAGTCCGCTATTGTTTTGAGGCAGCTATTTAAAATAATGACAGACGTTGCCATTTGAATTAAATGCTTTAAACCAGGTTTGTTGCTGGTCATTAAGTTGGCTAGAAAATTATCAATAGCCAGTTTCCACAAAATAAATTGACTGTTGAGTGTCACAGAATATTTAGAAGAAAAAAAAACTGTAATTTTTTACACAGCAGAGAAAGCAGAATCTTGTTTTAATAGTGCACTTGCAGAGGAATCGGAGTAGATACAGTAGCCAACGGCAAAAACAAGGAAGCACCAACATTCCTCATAAAGTTGCACTGAAAACAATAACAGGCAATGTCACTGCATGCGTAATTGCTCCAATAGGCAAAAAAAAAAAAAAAAAAAAAACCTTTGCGAGTAGAAGAAGCCATCAACCTTGCTTGCAGATGTAAAATACAATGTTGCAGCATCTCTAGACAAATAACAACTATGTTTCATACACATGGCGGGGTGGAAATAATGTCTGTCACCTGGAGCAAAAAAAAAAAGTAATCACCAAACTTAAAGGGGGAACATAAAGGACTGTGGAAAAATGGGAGCAAAATCATCCAAAGGTGACAGATTGTGAATTCCAAATTTTACACAGCTGAAACTCCATTATCCCTGAAAATTGGAGGAACGGTAAGAAAGTCATAAAAAGTCCAATATTCATCATCACTTACATGCTCAAGTATGACTTGTTCCTACACATGAAAGTGACAGCACTAATGTTAGATATAGAACTATTCAGGGGTAGAGCTGGTTGCATCTTCTGTTTTTTAAAGCAGAAAAGTTTGCAGTAAGAAGAACTAAAGCTGTGGCTTTGTGTTGGGAGAAAATTATAAAACAACCCAACGTAGAGTTTGCTAGAACAGCACGGATTAATCTTAAATTAGGCGAATGTGAGCACTGATGGGAAACTAGGCCTGACAGTTATTACTATTACCGCATGTCTGTTGGGTTCTTCAAGTCATTATTTCAGCTCAGAAGGCAAAAGGAGGCACCAGCCCGGAGCTCCTACAACTGTAGTCGTACTCTCCACAATAAAAAGCCCAGGAGGGAGGAAGCGTACACGCGCCGAGATCATTAACTTAAGCGCACTAAACCATTCACATTTTCATCCATCTGAATGAGCAGTCCAAATGAACAGAGCAGGCTATACTGTGCTGGGAAAATTAGACCTTGCGTTCGAGCACCGCTTCAAGGAGACGCTCTTGCAAGGCGTGTTTAATGCTTTCACTTCATTGAATATGCACATTGACAAGGTCTTGGATATTATTGAAATACAGAATGAACACAACTGAAAATACAGAATAGAAATAATGGCCCCCATCTACACCCATCAGTGACATTCTTTAAGAAAAAAAAATGACATACAGTGGGTACGGAAAGTATTCAGACCCCTTTACGTTTGTCACTCTTTGTTATATTGCAGCCATTTGCTAAAATATTTAAGTTAATTTTTTTCCCCATTAATGTACACACTGCACCCAATATTGACAGAAAAAAAAATTGTTGAAATATTTGCAGATTTATTAAAAAAGAAAAACTGAAATATCACACAGCAATAACTACTCAGACCCTTTGCTGTGACACTCATATTTAACTCAGGTGCGGTCCATTTCTTCTGCTCATCCTTGAGATGGTTCTACACCTTCATTGGAGTTCAGCTGTATTTAATTATACTGATTGGACTTGATTAGAAAAGCCACGCACCCGTCTATATAAGACCTTACAGCTCACAGTGCATGTCAGAGCAAATGAGAATCATGAGGTCAAAGGAACTGCCTGAAGAGCTCAGAGACAGAATTGTGGCAAAGCACAGATCTGGCCAAGGTTACAAAAACAATTCTGCTGCACTTAAGGTTCCTAAGAGCAGAGTGGCCTCCATAATCCTTAAATGGAAGACGTATGGGAAGACTAGAACCCTTCTTAGAGCTGGCCGTCCGGCCAAACTGAGCAATCAGTGGAGAAGAGCCTTGCTGAGAGAACCCAAAGATCATCATCTTCTGTATCCGAAATGAACAGCTGGGCAAGTTCTCCATCAAACATGCCGGGTTCCCTCTCGTAATTGTTGGAGTCAGTCTCGTTGCCGGGGGGGCTGTTCAGCAATGATGCAGCCGTTTTCCTGCTTCCTCCACTTGCGAATCACGGATTCGTTGATCTTGAATTCTCTCGCGGCTGCTCGATTCCCATGTTCCTCCGCGTAACTGATAGCTTTCAGTTTAAACTGTGCTTCGTAAGGGTGTCTCTTCGTAAGTGCCATTTTCGGGGGTCCTTAGCCAAACCGATGTTGTTTTGCACAATGCACATACCGGCACCCTTCTCCCATTCTCTATCAAATTCTATATACAACATTATTAAGACCTGAAGGGTCGCCACAATCACTGTGCATAGGCTATGACTGTATTATTAGGGGCAAAAATACAGGCAAAATATTTTATGACTGCCGTTACAGTCAAACTGGTGCTGGAGCTTACTGCTGCTGTGATGCTGTGTTTTCTTCAAGTGGCAGTTAGCAGTGTATCATTTCTGTCACCTGTTATTGCTTTACTACCAGCTCCACAGTGCCTGTTGCATTTCTCGCCTGTCATTTGTCTTCACCTTTACCGAGTTTTGTCCTATGTAATGCCTAATTCAATAATTCAAGTGAGTCATTCCAGCAATTGTGCAAAAGAGGCGCACTAAGGCAGCGCTTTAGCTTACAGAAAGCGCACCACAGTCCCATTTCGTTTGGAAATGCCATGGCTACAGCTTACGTAGACTATGGTGAAGTTCTGAAAGCTTTAACATGATAAAAAACAAAACAAGCAAATACACAAGTAATTGGTAAAGCACTTTGAAAACAAGACAAAGAGGTCTGATATGTTCTTTTTGCTTTAAAACTGCACATGGGATAGCGGATTGACAATTACCAGTGTAAACTGATTTTTCAACAGATGTTCAAGGCTCAGACGGTTCTAAAATGCCACTAGCCACTTTGCACAACTGCCGTTATCATTCAAGTTGGGATTTAAGCTCCTCCAGAGTGCGAGCACTGCCTCAGTGTGAGTTGACCGTCTACAAAGCAGCCATTCGATGTGCAAACATTATCGCCTCTGTCTGTCTGGCTTCTAGGTGGTGCATCCGTCTGGAGAAAGACGGCACTGCTGGCAGACTGTGACAGGGTACGACTCACTCTGGGCCTATCGAGAGGGGAGATTGATATACTGCTCTGTGGGGGGAGAGCTGACATTCATTTTAATTAGGCAGGCAAAATATTGTCTCTGCGGCATATATATATATATATATATATATATAAATATAACCTCTCCTTCCCTTGTAACTCAACTTTTCCTCTTGATGTACGATAGGGAAAAATAGTGCCTTAAGGTAGGATTGACTGCCGGAGAATGAGCCACAAATCAACTAAATATAACACTTCCAAATCCTGATGACATTAGCGTGCTTAAGCTGTTTGATTAACATTTAATTAACATTTACGTGGCATTTCACATCAGAGACAAACTAAATATAACGGGTTTCTTTGAATATGAGGTCAACGCCGGTGGGAGGGGTTTGCAGTGAATGTAGTGCGATAAGTGGTCAAGAAAAACGGGTAATCATAGGAAACACGGTATTTTAATGAGCATGTTATTCACTCAGCAAACGCACTCATCATTAAAACCTGCAGGACCCCACGATAACTGGGCATACAAACACAGGTATTTACACACACGACTAAGAACATACTGCAAATATTTCACAAAAGTGGCAAGAACACAGCACAATCTATATAGCATGTATTTGTTAGCAGCCAATTAAAATCCAAACAAGAGTCTCTGTAGCCCAGAGGAGAAGCTGTACACCAACACCTTTAATAAACTCGGCCGCTAGCCATGTCACTGCATCTGTCTCCACATCCACCAGTGTGCCAATCAACCAATCGATTGCAGCTATTTGTTGAGGAAAAACACAGGGCGAAGAAGGCTTTAAGGGCATTTACATATCTAATTAACCAATTCATCTAAAAAACAAAAAAACCTATAAACCATGTCACATTTGTATCGACAAGACGGTTATTTTGCTGCAACTATTGCAATATGTACAGTATATACTGTATTGTACCTGGAACAGACATGGAAATTGAATGGAGCAAAGTTCCCCTGGCTGGCAAAATTAGCGCCCCAATATTATTAAATTCAACCACATAATGTTTCATTCAGGAGGTTAGCGCACATTGCTACAAATAAATATGAATAATTATAATAAATAATAAATATGAAGAACCTCTGCATATTTTATGTTCCGTCATTTTTTTTTTTTTTTGGAGGTGATTTCCACCCTGCATTTCCTTGAATGCCAGTTTCATTTTGTTTAAACACCATTTGTGAAAAATCATTTAGCGGATAATTTTTTACACTTGCCTTGAGGGCTAATGTCTGCAGCAACACATCCTCCAGTTTTCTGACAGATTCATTGCGCAAATCACTCAATTATATTAAAATTATGCTCTGTTGCCACCCTAAAGGTCAACTGAATTGGAGTTTGTCATTTGTCAAACCAGACTGAAATAGGGTAGGACATTTTAGCTTTTCAGTATACTCTGTGAAAAAAGCTCCAGTATTCTCCCTACTGATGATCCTGTTATGTTTGTGTTGTTTTGCGGCCTTATGTAGCAAACGAATGATTAAGATGTTGCTCGCAATTCTATTCTCTGTCTGCATAGAAGCAAATAAGAGCTCACTCAGTAAAAGGGTTTGAAAGGTCACAAAAAAAATGGTTACATTTCTTCAGATGTTCCGTAATTGACTGTGCCAGTCCTCATGTCCAGTCAGGGTTAAAGGTGAACATAAGACGTGCTTGACAGGCACATTCATTCATGGCTGTTGCTGAAATGAAGGACCCATTTGACCTGCATCAAAAACTGTCAACATGCTTTTTGAGTCACAAGTTTGGTGCCGGAAAAGAGCTCGATCGAGCTGTCAATTACTTTTCGAGGAAGGAACTTAGTGCTTGGTGGTCTCTGGAGCACTAAGGACAGGAATGCAATGAAGTGGACCTTCGGAATAGAGGTCAAACAACTTGAAATTGACATCAAAAGTGAAAGCAAAATAAGCAAGAATCCAGAATGAAGGCCATGCAAAACAAAACTGTTCTGCTTAAGATGATCATCTTCTACGTCCATAGAGCTTATGGAATTTTTGTTATTTAACCTTTCACAAGGGTTTGATGCCAAAAAGGATAATGGTAATGAAGTTGACAAAACTAAAAAAAATGTTTTCTTGACAAGTTGTATAACCTTTTGTACTTACATGACAATTAACTATGCTGAAGTGTTACTTAGAACAGTGTTCCCCAACCTTCTTTGCATCACTGACTTAGAATAAATGAAATTGGAGCTGTGGAACGGATCAATTTCCATTATTTCTTAGGGGGAACACAAACAAACAGTTTATTCTCCCTGCGCCTGGACACTGTAAGTTACAATTGCGACCTACAGGTAGTCACTCATTCCCTTTGTCAGAAATTTGGATGACTGCAGCCACCCCCTCACCCCTTGGCAAATTGTTTCCTGGCAAAAGGACAAAAAGTTGTAGGCCAGGAATACCTCCTGCCTCCGTTTAGCATTGATCGAGGGTTCCATTAGTGAAGATCTAATGCGCGTCACCATGAGCAAGGCAGACAACAATACGCATCATCCTCTTGAATAAGGCCTCATGCAGTGTGACTCTATTGCATGACGTAATTGACATGCACCATCAAGCGCTTGAGGAGACAGGGCAATTGGACAGAAGCAGCATGACACCAGGAAAACATTGAATCAGACAATAGTGACAAACTCTCACAGTCGGTGCAAGGAGCGTACTTCCTTACACTTTGACATGAAAGGATAAAATCATTTCATTTATTTTATGACTAGAAAGAGCTTATTGGTGGAGACATGAGGGGCAGGCCAGATGCAGGAAAACCACAAGACACTGAGGAAAACTAACATGAACAGGCCGGAAGAGGCAGGAAAAACTCAAGTCAAATTGTGAACATCAAACAAAGGTAAGCATCATCAAGCTAATCATGACTTATAACAGAAAATAACTCCACATGTAACCATATACAGGTATGTGCCAAAAAAAATTGGAATATCGAGAGAAAGTTTGTTTCAAAAAGTGAAACTCGTGTGTGATATTATTTCACGACACACTAAGTGAAATATTTCAAGCCTGTGTTTGTTTCAATTTTGATGACTATGGTAGAAAGACAAAAAAATAAATGAATAAAAACATCCAGTCCATCCATCCATCCATCTTCTTCCGCTTATCAGAGGTCGGGTTGCGGGGGCAGTAGCTTGAGCAGGGGGGCCCAGACTTCCCTCTCCCCAGCCACTTCATCCAGCTCTTCCGAGGGGATCCCGAGATGTTCCGAGGCCAGCCGGGAGACATAGTCTCTCCAGCGTGTCCTGGGTCGTCCTCGGGGTCTCCTCCCGGTGGGACATGCCCGGAACACCTCACCAAGGAGGCGCCCAGGAGGCACCCTAATCAGATACCCGAGCCACCTCATCTGGCTTCTCTCAATGCGGAGGAGCAGCGGCTCTACTCTGAGCCCCTCCCGGATAACCGAGCTTCTCACTCTATCGCTAAGAGAGAGCACGGACACCCTGTGGAGGAAACTCATTTCGGCCGCTTGTATCCGGGATCTTGTTCTTTCGGTCACGACCCACAGCTCGTGACCATAGGTGAGGGTAGGAACGTAGATCGACCGGTAAATTGAGAGGTTCACCTTTCGGCTTGTCTCCTTCTTCACCACATCACTGCAGACGCTGCACCGATCCGCCTGTCGATCTCTTGTAAAAATTAGGCAAAGTGACGACAACCCTTATTTCCTCAGTCTCGTAATTTGAAGGTTTCTACATGAATTAGATAAGAGTTACCTCTAATTTTTGCTGATTTCTTAAAAAAGAAAAACTGAAATATCACACAGCCATGAGTATTCAGACCTTTTGCTGTGACACTCATATATTTAATTTAAACAAATAAAGGCTTGAAATATTGTCCTTTGTGTGTGGTGAACTAATATAACATACAAGTTCCACTTTTTGAACCAAAATATTGAAATAAATGGACTTTCCCTTGATATTCAATTTTTTTGGCACATACATACCTGTATGTGATGTGCAGGTCATTCAAACGTTTTTTTGTTTGTTTGTTTTTTCAATCATAACTGATCATTATTATTAGCTCTCTATTAGAGCTCTTGTTCTGGGGGGTGTCACAAAAGCAACCAGCTCCACAAAGGTTTTCCCTTGAAATAGCAGACCTTTGAAAGTAGCGCTACACAGCAACACCTGGTTGCACACTGAGGAAGAGTTACAGGCATTAGCATGCAGCCTGGTACCAGTATGTGAAATGACAAATTGCATTAAATTAGACATTTGCATTGAACATTTGAAACCAATTCTGGGATTCCATATTCAAAAGGGCTTCCGATATTTTCTCTAGCTGTGAATATTTTCCGATGTTTCATGAGCCTATCCTAGCTTACTTCAGGCTAGAGGCAAGCTACACCCTGGAGGGATCGCCAGTCAATTGCAGTGCACAGAGCTATCACTTTAATAATGTTTATTATTATTGTTATTGTATTGGTAGTGCATCAGACTGAGTGTCTAATAACTATATAAGTACAACATTAGAAACACCTTGCAGTGTGATGCAGCCCAGTTATTGACAAATGAGGTATGCAACAAAAGTTCCCAAACAGCAAACTACGAGGATTCCCCTTCACTGTAATCGCCCTTGAGTATGTAACTGTGACCTCAGCTCACTGCAGCCATCAAACGTTTTTCTACACGCTTTCATATACTGTACATATCCTCTGTCATGTTCGCTTTGCATCCGGTGTCAACCCAGTCACTTATCATCGCCTCCATGGCAGGGAATACGCTACACTTCTGACAAGTATCATTATTATGAAGGGGGTACGAGGAGTAATTAACAGGAAACAGATGAAGAAGCCTCGTGGTAAAAATGTGGTAAAACCCCAAAATAAGTGATTGGATGATACAGTGCAGTTGTCACATAGGCCTGGCTGGAAACGTGTTATAGCGGACAGTAACCAACTTTGAAGAGTAAAATAGCAGGCAAATTAATAAGTCTTTTGAGAGAAAATATTGACACCTCAGTTCAGTGTCTATTAAACCTAAAAAGAAAAGGAAATATTTGGCACATCGGTGACAGATTTGACATTGTCCCATCACACTTTTCAAGGTAGCGGAGTGACACATGACATTTTCTACAGTCAGCCGACGCTGTGCAAGCTTTCTTGGCAAAGCTCAACGTGAACACAAGTGAAGTGAGATTTCAGGCGTCACTGTTGTCAACACATGCACACAGCAGCACAAAGGCTCCCCTCCCACACAAGACAGAAATTGTTCACACAACCTCATCAAAGGTTCAGCCCTAAGAAGGTCACGCTACCACGACCATTTAACTTCCGTCCTGCAGGCGGTAGTCTACGTCAGTGGCATGCACACTGCCATACAGTGTTTTTCACGGCAGATCCGTTTGCTGGATCTGGCGGGTCAGTAACCCGGATGGCCCCAATGCAAGTCGACTGCAACTGTAAAATCAATTACTTATCAGCATATACAGTACATTTGGATCTGCGCCAAAGCTTGATGGGTTCTTCCTCGGTCCACTCTCCCAACTGAGCCACAAAAAAAACAAACTTGGAACGGGAGAACACCCTCCAACCCCCCCCCTCGCCCCACCCCTCCCACGCACAATGTCATATTCAAAGAGCACTTGCCTCATCTGCAAGTCTACCACTGCTACTCTGAAGAAGGGAAATGTGCAGCAGTATTTTCAGACTGTTCATAAAAGCTACATCACTGACTTTCCTTTGAAAAGTGAACTACGAAAGAGAAAGGTTAAAGAACTAAAATGCCAGTTGCTTTATTGGAGCCAGTCGCAATATACTTGTGCTACCCTTTTTGGGAAGATACTGACCTTGGTTTACAAATTGCAAGACTGTTTCATCTGGAGTGGAGGATGAGATTATGACACAACAAGCTGACATAATGACATTCAGCTTAAACCCAGGGCTCATGGACAGTTTTGGAACGTACTCACAGATGAAAAGTACCCCAACATGAAGAAACATGCTACCTCCTTGACTGCATCATCCGGCTCCACTTCTTTACATGAGTCAGACTTTTCCCACATGAAGATTATTAGGTCCAAATACTGCTTCAAATTGACTGTTAACCATTTGGAAGTGTGCTTGAGGCTGGCTATCAGTAGCTGTTGTCTGAACTATATATATATATATATATACACTGTATATACTTCCCTGGCTGATTCCATTCAGTGCAAATCATCACAGTAAAGTACTGACATAAAATGTACAGAGATGTATTGTGCAACATGGGTTAATGCAGTTATGCATTGAATGCCAATTTATGAAGAATATCGTCTCTGTCGGGTGGAAACCTCCTTTGTCCAAATTTGGTTCATTTAATATTTTTTCACGAATCTACACTAGTGGTCAGTTTCCATATGGGTCTGTTATTGTCACAATTTACTGACCAATCTAAAGTATTGAAAAAGGCTTGCTCTCTTTGACCATGCAATGTTCATGGCTCAACAAAGTTATTTTGGGTTCCTGAAAATTTATGGTTTTGGAGATGTGATGATTTCATCTGACGCCAGCAATATGCAATATATTTATAAATAAATATACAGTATGTTTTGCCTTTTTTTTTTTTTTTTAGCAAGTCAATCATTTTGACATGATTTTATTAGTAGCTCACAAGCTGAATAAGTATTGTCACCCCTGCTCTAGACCTATGAACATGAAACAGAGGACTTGTGTTCACAAGTTGTGGCCAATTCGCGAATTAGATATTTTTAGTTTCCATTCACAGGAGAAAATTTTGGTCCACTGGTAGCACAACAAAATAGGTCGAGGGGTTAGCAAAAACATTTAACTCAAAGTTATGGTAGCTGTCGCCACGCAGTCTAGGTGAGATGCCAATGGTACAATAGGCCAAACTCTACATGAATATGTAAATGACTGACAAATGTAACCAGTCAAGTGAGGCAATTATGTTATTTTACTTTCTTCTGAGTCAATTTATTGATGGCCTTTATGGATTTATCACACTTTTATAACCTGAAATATGTTATCGTCTATTTTTAAATATTCAATGTATTTTTTAATTGTCTTTAATTATTACAATAACTACGTTTCATTTTGCACCATTGGACCCAAATAAATTCCTAGTTGTGAAAGTACCTTTCATTGGCAATGGCAATAAAAACTATTCTGATTGTAATTCTGATTATTTTTATTTTACATTATTTTCAGATTTATTGTCACTATGTGTGTGTCAAATGTGTTTTTATATCCCGCTTACCATTGTCTCTCGGCCAATTGGAGCAGAGAAGACATACTCCAGCTGGAAGACGACAGCTACGGCCTGATGATCAATCAGCCTGAGCTCCAAGTTGCTGCGAAGGCCCAGAGTCTGGGGGGCCGATGATGCTGCAGAGCTGAGGGCGTAACCACATGCACGCACGCAGACACACACACACACACACACACACACACACACACACACACACGAAGGGGAGACAAAGAAACAAACGAGTGATCATGCACAACCATTGAATTAAACAAGAAGTGACCTCCTACGTGAGCCATTGAAGAGCACTCTTGGTATTTGCCATTCACAGTTTGCGTACTACATAGGCAAGAGCCTACTTTGGAGTAGCGTCAAGCAATGTTTGCCTTTTTCACTCCAGAACCCAGAAAGTCAGCTGACCCTATCATTTATTATTATTTTCCTAATGGTTTCCCATTCTCTGATATCTGGAATCAACAAATCAGCAATAATGACTAATGAGATACATTTTATAGATTATATATTACTACATATTAGGATAATACTGCCTCATTTACATAAGATTTCTGCTACTAAACTAATGATGTGAAAACATTAGTGGTGGGACTCAATTTGATAAAAACTATCTGAGAATTAGAGAAGAATCACATTTGCATGGAATAAAAATATTTGACACAAAAAGCTATGTTTAAAAAAGACATTTTTGTCCATAAATGGCACACATTTAGACAGTTGCCTATTACCCAAACTAATCAAGATGAAGGCATTAATTAGTTTGTGGACTGGGAGTTATTGACATCTCATTCACACAACACAGCTGGTTGGCTCGTTGCTGCGATACATCCGTGCATCGGCCATATTGGATGTGACATCTGCCAGGTACTGAACTTTACAAAAGGCAAACCTACAAAGCACACAAATGTAATACCTCTCATTCACCCATCCATTCGAGCACTGAGAAGATGATAAGGAAGAAAGTCGTGTGTCACTTTGTGTCCAGAAAGTTTCAGTGTTGTATGCCCTACAGACAAACTACACCTTTTTGAACACACGTCCTTCAAATGATTAAAAAGGTCTTAAATATTATTGTACAAAAATAATCATAACAAAGGAATCCTATGTCTTGTTGTTGTTATGTTAAAGTCCTGCTCACCTGTCCTTGGTCTGAGTGCCCTGTTTGGAGACGCTGTCCACTCGTCCTTTGACCCCTGAGGCTAGGGGCTCCAACACCATTATTTGAGGCGTATCAATGAAACCCCAGCCATTGTGAACCCCTACATGGAGCCTTCTTTCCTGGATGACAACCGTCTTCAGTGAACCCTCTTGACTTGGCTGTTGCTGAAAATGATTGTGAAAAGAGACAAACTACTGTCAAACTACTTCCTGTTTGAGGATGTACAACCCCAATTCCAATGAAGTTGGGACGTTGTGTTGAACATAAATAAAAACAGAATACAATGATTTGCAAATCATGTTCAACCCATATTTCATTCAATACACTACAAAGACAAGATATTTAATGTTCAAACTGATCAACTTGATTGTTTTTAGCAAATAATTATGAATTTAGAATTTTAAGAAAGCTGGGACAGGGTCATGTTTACCACTGTGTTGCATCACCTTTTCTTTTAACAACATTCAATAAACGTTTGGGAACTGAGGACACTAATTGTTGAAGCTTTGTAGGGCTTACATGCAGTGATTTCTCCAGATTCTCTGAACCTTTTGATGATATTATGGACCGTAGATGATGAAATCCCTAAATTCCTTGCAACTGTACATTGAGGAACATTGTCCTTAAACTGTTCGACTATTTTCTTGTTCACAAAGAGGTGAACCTCGCCCCATCTTTGCTTGTGAATGACTGAGCAATTCAGGGAAGCTCCTTTTCTACCCAATCATGGCACCCACCTGTTCCCAATGAGCCTGTTCACCTGTGGGATGTTCCGAACAGGTGTTTGATGAGCATTCCTCAACTTTCTCAGTCTTTTTTGCCCCTTGTCCCAGCTTTTTTGGAATGTGTTGCAGCCATAAAACTCAAAGTTAATGATTATTTGCTAAAAACAATAAAGTTTATCTGTTTGAACATTAGATATCTTTGTAGTGTATTCAATTAAATATAGGTTGAACATGATTTGCAAATCATTGTATTCTTTTTTTATGCATGTTTAAGACCACGTCCCAACTTCATTGGAATTGGGGTTGTACACTTATTGCATGAATTTCCCCCAATATAGGCATCGCTGCAGAAATCCCTGTATAAAATTGTCAAGTCCACATGCATGCAACATGTAATCAGAACAATTTACAATTGATCCTTTAAATGTCAAACACAATCTGCTCCGGGACGCTGGCGACCTCCTCCAGGACACGATGAAACTAGAAGTAATAATTTCCAGGGTCAAAGTGTAGCTATCATGAAACCTTTATTAACCGTACAGGCATTTTTGCTCACTCCGAGTCAGCTGGGATAGGCTCCTGCTCGCCCATGACCCTAACAAGGACAAACGTTATAGAAAATGGCTGGTAATCTAAGAGGAAAACTCAATTATCCATCATTCTCACTTTGAGGTATGCTCAGTCATGGATGACGGTGATTTATTCTTTGAAATAAGGGTTGTATAAATGCAAAGAAAAAGCCAAACACAACTTTGGCTTAAGGTTCCACTGTCGTAGGAAATTCTATGAAATGTTTTTCTCTGATATTTGAGAACAGCACGAGCTTGACTGTCATTAAAAGCTTTTAATAAGCATGCGCAACCACATACTATAAAAAAATGTCAAGTTCATCAGCAACAAATTCCATCAATATCAGATATACCGCGATAAAACACAATATTTTGTCATAATTTCAAAGCAGTTAGGGTTAGTAGGTTTGGTACTATTGTCATTCATTCCATTATCTAATAGTGACAGTGTGTTTGTTTCCTAATAAAAGGAGTCATATTGCGCATTGTTTTCAAAATTTACAGCAGTTCCAAGATCTCTTAACATGTCTGTGATGAGCTTTTCTAAAATACCCAAAATATCAGGAATTACAGTCACTTTTCACCCTGTTTTTTTGCCCCTGGCTGAAATTAGACTCTTTTGAGGGGGTGGTCTCTTATCTCATCTAAAAGAGCCACTGCTCACCACACACCCCTCAGATGCCTTGAAAGATGTCTTACCCCCCGGTTCCTTTCGCTACCATGTGCCGCTTATGGAACGGCAATCCTGGAAACCTTAGCTTTCAGCTTTGATTTTCAATCATCATTTAGTGTTTCCACGTAGTTCATCCATCCTTGAAAATGGTGTGTGGGGGGGGGGGGGGGGGGAAGGGGTGACATGATGTAGATTAGCCCCATTCTTTTGTTACAATTTGGCAAAATTGACAACGAACGGCTTGCTCACAGTCATACTTTCGAAAATAGACAGCTCACAAAAGATTAACTTGGATGTCAAAAGAATCTATTTTGCGTATGTAAATTTTTCATAGTGTGTCCCTACAAGCAGCTGTTTTCATCACCTTGACAGTTTGATATTATGTAATATGTCTCCCTTTTATCAAGCAGTTTGAACATCAGCAATCGTGATATTCTACATCCCATGGGCGAGCTCTTGACTTGTTGGAAGTATGATTATATGAACACTTTCTGTTTTATATCGAGGCAGATTACAAACATAAGAAACTGTATGTTTGAAAAGTTGGAGCTGTTGTACTAACGTTCACATCCCACACATCATTTGAGCAACACCTCGCAAAGCAAGGAAGAAGATTGTGTTTGTACCACCAACCAGGTAGGTGGCTTACCTTCTACTCCTCGACACTTCAATCTCTTCCTTTCCGATGCATCTTCTACACCGACACTCTACCTCTATCTTTCTTTTCTTGCCATTAGCGCTTCCTGTCCCTCTCGCAGCTCCAGCCTTCTCTCCACATCCACCCACATCTTCACAATCAAATTAGCATTTCAATTCTGCTTCTCTTTTTTTGCCCTTCTGTCTCAGAAGCAACAGCAGTAGGATCCTATCGGGTCTTATTACTGTACAACCTACATAAAACACCGCTTGTTTTCTTGAAACTTACAGATCTACTCTGACGGTCTCAATCATTCCTCTCTCTGTTTACTACTAACTATGTTTGTCTTGTTATTGCTACTTATCATCTTACTAATAAGCAATGGTTGAGTGTACCATATTATTCTGTTATTTGGGGACAGTGGATTTGGTTTTCCTGCCATAACCTCAACTGATGCTAATATTTAACTTTCTCCATTAACACGTCTTATCTCAAGTTCTGTAACGAACGGTGGGAGAGATTCAGGCAGTCAAAATGGATGTGCCAAGGTCTCATAATGAATACCCAGCAGACCTTGTCTACAGGGCCACTGCGGGGCGTTTTGTCAGACTTGTCTTTTCATTTTGCTATATGAGGATGCGGTGACTCACCAGCTCAGTGCTCTACAGTACGTATGGTCTCTTAAAACCATGGCTGCTCTCATTTGGCATTGGGGGCGTTACATGACTGTCTTCCAGCTGGATCATATAGGGTAGCTTCCATCCAATTAATGTTTGTCACCTACGCCGAGTGCCAGAGCTAAGATGGTCGCTGACGGGAGAGTATAGCATATTTTCAACACAAAAACAACTCAGCGGAACATACTCTCTGACGGGGGCGCTAATCAGCTGAGGAAAACAACTTACAATGAGTACCTATGCATACGCTACACAGGTATTCGGAACAAAATAAAATCCATTTGTAGGACGTCAAAGGGAAGTATTCCAAAACAAAACGGAAACCTGCCAGAAGTAACCCCACAAACAGGGCTGAGACACTGTGCTAAAAATGCTATATTTTGCCTTTATATCAAAGTAATTGGGGCATTTTATTTTTAAGAAATTCTACTATCACTTTAGATTATTATTGTTATTACAAATATTTCATTTACTTAGTATATGTTGTTAAATGAACATTTTTAAGTATTGTTTCATTTTGCCATATAGACATTTTGTTTTGAGTTTTAAAAAAATTTTAAATTTAAAAGATTTATTATAAAATTGTGAACTACTTTAATCGTTTATTCTCATTAAAGTATGGCGGGGGGGGGGGGGGGGGGGGGGGGGAATCACCTGTAGAAAGTTTGCCGAAATGTAGTTATGACAATTCAAAAATGGATACAAAGATCCAATTAACTCAATTTGGGCAAAGAAAGAACAGTGTCATAACAGTTTCCTCTTCCAACTGAACAAAATAAGTCAAAGCAGTACATTTTACTTCACTTTCCTGACATTAACACTCCTTCAGCGGTTGCTTTGAGGGAATAATAGAAACTGCATTTATTTCATCGACTCTTCTCATTTGGTGAGTGAAGGGCACAAGAATGTACACAGAAACGTTTGCTGAATGGATTTATGAGTGAAACTGTGGTTCCACAACTTCTTTGTTTGTAGTTTCGGAACTACTGCGTTAAGATGTTGAAAAATAGGAATATGCCACAAAAAAAATTAAAGTTTTGAAGAAGGGTGGCATACTTTATGGGCATATAAATGTGGTTCTAGTGACATCTGGGTTATAATTAGGATTGTAGCTTTCTATTCTGTGACAGTGCAAGATGAGAGAAAATGGTGTTTCTTTCCCATATATCAGAAGACCCATAGACGTGTTTCAGTATGAAAGCAATAACCAAAGCAGTTTAAAGGAAAACATTAATTAAAACGTTTGCATTTCCTTTCTTTCTCTGCATTTTGCTCCTCCCCATCCCAAGCCTTTTCATTTATGTCACCACTCTTCTTCCACACATCATCAGTTTCTCCTTTCTTCCCTCTTCTGACACTCACTGGCTTCAACCATTACAGAATTCTTCCTGCTATGCCTGAAATATGAATATTTTACAGCTAAGAAGCTTAAAGGCAACAATGAAATGGATGCACAGCCCCCAAAGATAAATTGTACTCGATTTCCAGCGTCAAACAGCCGGAGCTTTTCGGCGTGATGAGCGCACAGGTGCCGCGGGGTTGCGTCTGTCTTAACGTTGACACACATGAGTTTGTTCTCTCTTATTTTGGTGATCTCAGTGCACATCCTCCTCCTGTCAGTAGCTGTGGATCCAATCAACGCAGTCCCTTTAGCGTTCAGGCAGAGCGCTTGACAAACTGAGGAGGAAAAAGTGAAAAAGTTCTTTGGAGCTATCCATTCAACCATCCATTTTCTACCGCTTATCCGAGGTCGGGTCGCAGGGGCAGTAGCTATAGCAGGGACGCCCAGACTTCCATCTCCCCAGCCATTTCATCAAGCTCTTCCGGGGGGATCCCGAGGCGTTCCCAGGCCAGCCGAGAGACGTAGTCTATCCAGCGTGTCCTGGGTCGTCCTGGTGGGAGTTGCCCGGAACACCTCACCAGGGAGGCGTCCGGAAGGCATCCGAATCAGATGGCTCCTCTCGTGGAGGAGCAGCGGCAATACTCTGAGATCCTCCCGGATGACCGAGCGTCTCACCCCGGGAGAGCCCGGACACCCTGCGGAGGAAACTAATTTCGGCCGCTCGATTCCAGGATCTTGTTCTTTCTGTCATGACCCACAGCTCACGACCATAGGTGAGGGTAGGAACGTAGATCGACCAGTAAATTGAGAGCTTCCCCTTTCGGCTTAGCTCCTTCTTTACCACAAGGGATCGATACAAAGTCCACATCACTGCAGACGCTGCACCGATCCGGCTGTCGATCTCCCGTTCCATTCTTCCCTCACTCGTGAACAAGAACCCAAGATACTTGAACTCCTCCACTTGGGGCAGGATCTCATCCCCGAGCTGGAGAGGGCACGCCACCCTTTTCCGACTGAGCTTCACACTCGGCTGCGAACCGCTCCAGTGAGAGTTGGAGATCACGGCTTGATGAAGCCAACAGAACCAAATCATCTGCAAAAAGCAGAGATGCAATACTGAGGCCACCAAACCGGCCCCCGTCTACGCCTCGGCTGCGCCTTGAAATTCTGTCCATAAAAGTTATGAACAGAATCGGTGACAAAGGGCAGCCTTGGCAGACTCCAACCCTCACCGGAAACGAGTCCGACTTACTGCCGAATATGCGGACCAAACTCTGACTCCGGTCGTACAGCCCGTATCAGGGGATCGGTACCCCATACTCCCGAAGCACCGCCCACAGGACTCCCCAAGGGACACGGTCGAACGCCTTCTCCAAGTCCACAAAACACATGCAGACTGGTTGGGCGAACTCCCATGCACCCTCGAGGACCCTGTCGAGGGTGTAGAGCTGGTCCACTGTTCCACGGCCAGGACGAAAACCACACTGCTCCTCCTGAATCTAAGATTCGACTTCCCGACGGACCCTCCTCTCCAGCACCCCTGAATAGTAATCTGAAGGGAAATTAAATTCTGCTAAACCATATGATTTCTCTAAGAAAAAGAGGAAAATATAGATTGAGAGAAAATATCCGGTGATAGAACTATGCTCATGGGTGCTTGTCTTTATCAAAAACAACTCTTGACAGACAATATCAATGTGGCCTTGAGGAGTGTTCCCCAACCTTCTTTGCACCGCAGACCGGTTAGGAGTCGGCATTTTTCCTCACGGACCGGTTGTAGTGGCGTTTGTGTATGTGTGTCTGTGAAGGGTTCGAGCTGGCTGGGAACGGAAACGGAAGCGTTCTGTGCAGTCTCGACGTGACAATTGAGACGCGCAGCTGTTGCGGCGGAGAAGATCCGGTCAATATTCAAAATAAAACACATTGACACGCGAATTGCAATACAACAGAAATTATATAAATTGGTAATTCTTTTCTGCGGCCCGGTAACAAATGCCTCACGGCCCGGTACCAGTCCGCGGACCGGTGGTTGGGGACGACTGGCCTTGAGGACTCAGTGCAATGTTTTTTTCTGAAGTTGTCACGTTCGTAATGTGGCTCCTTCATTGAAGAAAAGTGACCAAGGGACTGTTTCTCTGAAGCACGGAATCCCATAAAACATTTGTGGCCCTTGCGATCATTCAAGATGTCCATTTGGGATCTAAGGCTACCACACTAGTTCTTGATGCTTCTCCTTAACACACAGGAGAAAGTTGAGGAGAAAAAAAAATAATAATAAAAAATAAAAACAGCCATTTGAGAAGACTGAGTCTCTTTGTTCAATTTTAGCTGAGACAAGTAATACGCCACCCCAAAAATGTAAAAAAAACTGTGACTCATAGGATAATTAAATCTATCTTATCTTGCCAGCAATATTATGTTCCCTCTTCTTTCTGATTACCAAAATTATCTCGTTGTAATTATCTGCCATTACATTTGATCCGTTTGCCAAGTCTCTTTGTTATCCATTCGTCCTCTAATTTCCTACCCTGTGAGGCCATTTTAGGCTATGCTTGTTTTGTATGATTATTATTCCAGCCGACAAAACTGGAGACTATTCAGGCTGAGTTAATGTAAGTGTCATTATTATTTTAATTATAACTACACAGCAACCGTAGCATACAGACGGCGCGCTATCTTTTGGATTTTTCAATAATTTTAGGGGGAAAAAAACTGTTAATGCTAGCGCTGTTAACGAGTAGTACAACTATAATATACAAAGCAATTACATGACAATTACTAACAATTTCGTGCACAGTAAAAGATATGACCCTTGTCTTTTCAAAAGCATTACTGGTTCTTGTTAGAGTTCAATTAAATCTGGGACACGTAAATTAATATATATTTTATTTTATATATTTTTAAGTAGCGTTTAAATCCCTATTCCTAAAATGCTACAGACAGCGCTTACAAAATTGATTATTTCTCCGTGACAGAATTAACACTTAATTATTTTAGTAAATTACAAAATATTTATTAAGTTTATTGTTAAAAATCTTCCCCACCCCCAAATCGTGTGTGGTGGCCATTTGACATTTTAAATTACCAAACACGATTCCTCTCCCTATAAAGGGCGACCAGCCGTCAGTTATTTGTCCGTTTTTGCGCCAACGCTTCGTGGCACCCTCGTCGAGGCTGCAGCTGTAAAAGGTAATAAATACGCGACATAAATCTGCCATCTTAAGAAGAGTGTGAGAGAAGAAGGCAGGAAGGCACATGAGATTTGAATAAGACAATTATCAAGTGAGTTACATCATCCAGCAATAGTTTTAAAGCCCAAATGATAAAAGTGGAGGTGCTTCTCTGACTTTTTCTGGTCACTTCTTTAAACATGCATCACTGTAGAGCCCTGATCCGACATGAATGTGAAAGTGGAACGCAGTCATTTGGGAGATACTGATTGAGTGAGTGACTGCATATGTGCTCTTGTACATGGGCACTCATACGTGTTGCTACCCACACTGTGGATGTTTGCGCCCCCATGTTGAGCGTGAGTCATCCATTGCGAGAAACAGTGGCAGCATCATTAGCACGCTGCTTTTGTCCTCCCACCTCCTTACTCCTTAGCACATTTCAACTGCTGAAGCGCTTCTAGTAAATCGTTTTTTGCCCCACTGCTGAAACACTTCCATGAATCAGAAGCGGAAATGTGAAGTCAAATACACACACAAACACACGTGTCGAAGCCTTGCTGCATTTTCATGTTTTTCTTCCTAACACATCAGTAAAACATTTCATTACATACAGACTAAAAATGTTGCCACACATGTGAAACCCTTTTTTTCCCTGACAGAATTTGTGAACGTAGGGGCCAGTGTCGCTCATGATTTGAGAGTCCAACAACAAAAGAAGAATATAGTTTCATACTAATGTTAAAAGCTTAAATTAGGTTTCAGTAGAATTTGTTACTTTAGTTTGTGATCCGAGGGGGCGATACTGTCTCAGCAAGTATTAAGCCCGCGTGTCTGCATACCACGATGTAAAGTTTAAATCGATAATCCGCGACTTTTGGCCCACCCTACTGCTGGAATTCAGGATTACGTTGCTTCGATATGACGTGCCAAGTCCAACTGTCCCCGCCTCACCCTCTCCCTAACCCTTGCGGGTGATATACACCAACGTAGTGTATAACAGCTGTTGAAACCCGTGAGGTAAATAAAACGGACGAGAGAAACTGTCAATAGTTCAATATCAAGCGTACATATACATTCTCTAACCACTGCAGTGTTATAGTACCTATTAAAGTAGAGACACACACATATATTTTCGGGTTTCCCCTAAACCATTCAAATAATGTATATTCGAAAGTAAACATATTATTGTGTTTTACAACAATACTTGACTAAATTTATAACGTACCTGTGGGTAAGAAAAGCAAGCCCTGTGGCCAAAATGGTTTACGTAGGTTTCTTCCAACTATTAATCTGTCTTTTTATGGTTTAATAAATGTGATAAAGTACAATGTACTATTTGTGCAGCATCAAACGTGCGTCCACATATGCAATGGCTCAATGTGCGGCGGGGTCGCGTCGCGGACGTGTAAGACGTTTTGCGCTTGTCGTCCTGCTCTTCTTCCTCTTTTCCCATCTCGATCACGTCTCCGGACCTCAGCTGTACGTCGCCACCAATTGATGCCCATAAGGAGATTCAGGAAGTCACGGCAGCCGACAGTGAGAAACTCTCCACATCATGACAGGTGGTGAAGTGGCAACAGCGTTACGACAAAGTTATAACAAGTGGATAAAAGTTCTCGTAAACCACATCGCTGGGTCACTAACAACTTACACACACGTTAAAAGAAATTAGATAAGGATCAACAAAAGCAATAAAAACAGACCAATAAGGACGAGTGCTGGGTTGTGACCACACGACCACCCACACAGCTGTTGACAGACAACAGCTCCTTGAAGAGGTAGCTTTTGTTCGTTTGCGGCAATCTTTATTGTTTTCGTTTATACAGCAATTATTGAATGATTATTTTATGATACAGAAAGGCAAAATAACACAAAATAATACTTTTTGTGAGCTTTTCACAACCGCGCTGCGCCCATATCGCTCGGAAAAATGCCTCATTCCCGTGCCGTCATTTGCGGTGCGCCACTAACTAGGCCAGCGTGGGAATGTCTACAGTAGACACTACATAAAAACAAAACAAAAAATCAAATATTGAAAAATACAGCAAGATGTTAGAGGAGCTGACAGGCTTAATCAGCATTGTGTCCTCTAGTAGTAGCTTGGGTGAAAATTACTTTTTGTTTTTAAACAAAAAAATTGTTATGGATTTCAGGTTTAAAGATTGATAATGTATTTGCACTGTGTATAAGGTTAACATGTCTTGCTATTACGAAGAAAGTCGCACTCTGCTTTTTATTCTGAGACAGACATAATGAAACTGCCTCCTATTTCTGGGATTGTTCTACCTCCTTTTTCCATTTTATAGCAGCCGCACATCTGTAGGGGCAGTCCTACTTTGAGCGGGTTTTTCCTATTTTAGGACAAATGAAATTTCCTGAAGCTTTGTTGGCAGTCTTTCTCCATTCATTAAATCAGCCTTAGGCGTTTTTGTTCTGCCTCCGGCGCGGCACCGGTCCTCGTCTGCTGCTCACTCCCCTCTTCGTCGTCTTCTGTTCTCCCTCGCCGTTTGATCATGAGCCAGTATGTTACTTAATTTCCGACAAGATCTGAGGCCTTTTTATTAAGAGTAATGGATTTTATCGCAGGCATAGGTGAACCATTGCTGCAGGACGTTTGAGGTGATGATGTAGCCTCTGCTATGGGGGTGTCAAACATGCTCAGGATGCAGAACAGATGAATGCTGTTAATGTTAAGGTTAATGTTAGTTTCTTAAAACAGGAGGCAGTGAGTGTTTGCAGCGGTTCAAGAGCGCAGAGCAAATTAGCCATGTGCTCATTAAAATGTATTACAAATATAAAGGGTGGTTGTGCAAAGCACAAAATCTCGGAGACTGGCTATATGATGTGTGCTAGAAAAGATAAGAAACAAGAAGTCAGTGTGATAGTTTGTTCACTAAAAATAGACACACTTATGGGGAGATTATGTGAGGTCCACGACTGTATGCCAGACTAGCAGGCAGCGCCAAGGATTTGTCTCATGCTGCACTTTACATTTATCCACTACCCTATTCCTCTTTTTTTCGCACCTAATTTTTACACACTGGCATGGAGTCAAAAATACTCAAACACGCATTCGCTCACACAACTAAAAAAAAAAAAAAAAAAAAAAGAGTCGGCAGGTGAGGCGCCAGCGTCACTGCAAAGACAGCTTGATGACAATTCAGTGGGAGTCACACTTCAAAAGGTCACACACACTTTTTCTCTCAATCCGCATGTAGTTGTCTCTCACGCATGCACATTCATGCGCAGTTTAATTAAAAGCTGCAATCGATGTGACTTCTTTGCATATTAACACCTCTCAAAGACGCGAGAATGTCGTCACGGTGCTCAGATAAAAATGAAGAAGTCACTAATCTGTGGAGCTGCAAAGCACATGGTACAAAAAGGAAGGGGGGGGGGAGACACTGAATGCCTAAATGAGAAGATTATTCATGTCAATGTGTCAGCTGCCACACAGTGAAAATGGGAGACTACATTGTGTCACATCTTTTAATTGATTGTTTTGTTTTAGATATGGAAGCATTGATTGCTAACCTGCCAAATCGAACAAGATGGTGTGCAGACTGTACCATTCACTACAAGCATAGTGAAACTTCTTAAGTCAAACACACCTTAGGGTATAACATTTGGAATTTGGACAAAACACGACTTAAAACTTTGGTGTGCAAACCGCTGTTGTGGACCATGACGCGTGAAACAGAAAGCAACACCTCAGTGTCCTGCACGAGACATCTGTTCAGCTTGCAAAAGAATTGATTCGACACTCCTGTTTTGCTTTTTCTTTGGATTTTAGGATTACAAAAAAAAAAAGGAATTCTACTTTCAACGAGGTTTAAGTAAAGGAGAACTCAAATCAGGAAAATCAGGAATATCAACATCATTTTAAAAAAATTAATATACAGTTGCTTATCACAGAGGTTGCGTTCCAGAGCCCAATGTGATATAAAAAATATTTTTCAAAAGTTCTTTTGAATTTGAAAAAATACTTCCTTCATTAATTGAATTGACAACACCGATGAGTCACACAATTTCAAAGTTGCATTTTTATTAAGATTTGGACCCAGGAACGGATCAGTCCACTTTGCATGTATTAAAAAAATGTGTTTGGAAATCAAAAAATGACATTCCACTGCATTTTACTTGACAATCCCTCCATAAACTGTAGTGCATTACAGAGTTCAATTAGCTTGGTAACTTTGAGTAACCAGGAACAGAATAAAATAGAACATAATTAGAGTACAATGTCAAAAATGAGAATGTCATGAGTTGGTTGTTACATCACTTTGATTTGGATTTCTTATAGAAAAAAACTTCATAATTTTGAACAAATGTGTGTTTGAGCTGAAAAAAAAGCCATACAATTTGTTTTCTTAACTTTGAATACGTGGCGCATTAAGCATAATAAAAAGACGAGCGGGAGAAGAAGAATAACCGACATATACCATAATTTCTCATGTATAATGCGCCAAAAATGTCAAAAATCAATGGTGCGACATGGGTATAGGGGAAAATGAAAAAGACTTTCCCATTTTAGAAAAGTATGCTGCCATCTAGAGGTTATGAAAAAGCTGTACACTTTCATTCCAATATGACGGGTACTTACGACTGCATATACTGTATGTACAGTTGTGCTCATAAGTTTACATATCCTGGCAGAATTTGTGAAATATTGTTTTTTTTTTGTTTTTGTTTTTTTTAAATACGACTGATGACGAGTTCAGGGTGTAGTTCGCCTTTCGCCCGAAGTCAGCTGGGATAGGCTCCAGCATCCCGCGACACTAACCAGGATAAGCGGTTTTGAAAATGGATGGATGGAAATACGACTGATGACTGAACAACAACCATCATTAATTCATTTCTGGTTATGTTTTGTTCTTCATGTTTTCTTTAAAGAATTGTACCCATCTTACAAACTCTGCCTTGGTAATTAAACAAAAAAGCACAACTGTGTGTTTTCTCATTCACTAAATAAAAGTAGGGCTGTCAATTAAAATAAGAGCAAGTAAATAAAAAGAAAGTATTAAGTGTACAAATAAAGTGCTTAAATTCAGAATAATTATTTGAAAAAATGAACAAAATACAGATTTACTTCATGTTTTGATCATATGGGTAGAAGCAAAATCATGTATTGTAAAAAAATGATTATACATAGGTAGAAGGGTTTTCCAGAATTTTAAGGTCAACTTTGGGGGTGCGTATTATACATGGATGTGCATTACACACGACAAATTACGGTACAGTATATTTGGACGCAAAACAACATTAGCATGTATGTATGTGTGACTCTGCTGTCACACAAGAATAGCGAGGCCACTTTTGCACATGTCAAATATGATTAAGTATCCGCATTTCTTTGGACCCCAACAAGAAGAGAATTCATTACTATAAATCACATTTCATTGGTAGGTAATGTGCACTGGCAGCTGTATAAAAAAAAAAATTGGATAACTGCAGATTGGATAAATAAAGAGTGAGATAAAGAAAAGTGCCAAGATGTAGGAAATAATCCTCATAGAGGCGTGTCAAATCTATCACGCTCATCTTTAATTTCACAAATCTGCCTCCAAAACATCAACTGCTATCTTTTTATACAGTATGTGCACGTGTATAACATAAGCACACATAAACACTTCAATTATGTCTCTTTAATTTTGAAGTACGTAGACCAATAGAATGAGCATTGCATCACTGGGTGTCTTGAAAAATAAATAAGATATATATTAGATAAATTATTAATCTGACAATATTTTCTGAAGATGTTTCTATTCATTGTTGATTAGAACACACATAATGATCCAACAATTTAAAAAAATGTTATCTTTAAAACAGAGACAAAATATATATATATATTTTTGTATTAGACGTAAAACCTTTCGAGAGTGAGAGTATAATCTGTCAAATGGTTTCCCACATTTGAACAAAATGTACTATGTAATTGCAGGGTCGTCGACAAAGTTTCATTCCGATAGTAATTGTGCTGTTGATCGCAATTTAAATAGGAAATCACATTCAAAATGTAATTTGTATTGCTTATATCGGACTGCATTACATATTACCTCCTCCTCCATTTATGGGTTTATTAGAAATGTCTTGGTGGAGGTCTGTGCTCTGAAATGGTTGCTCTCAGCAATTGCTCATCTTAGGTGCACAAGCAATAGCAAAATGTTTTTTAAAAGACATAAACCCTGAAAAATCATTTAATAGGTGACTTGTTCCAGTTATCAGCAATGTGGCATGTGAAAGGTGGCTAAAGGCCATTTGTGTCAAGGCGGAAACGTTTTACCGTGTTCTGGCAGTCGGCATTGATCAGCTGCAGCAGCTGACTCTCAAAGGCCTCGAGGGACGGCTGCAAGCAGATTGTCAGTCTGCTCAGGGTGAAGGGCAGCATCTTGAGCAGCATAGGTTTCGAAAGCCCATCGCCTGTTGACAGAGAAAACTTTGCATCAAAGTATGTTTATGCCATTTGTATCTGTAGCATTCCAGCTTCGCTTCGGGCATTTGCCCTCTTTACACTGTGTTCCAACTCTGCTATGTTGGATGGCAGATACAAATCAATGTTACGAAAGTAACTGCAAGTCACATGTGGAAAAGATTATTTTATGTAAATTATGACACATTCATTCCTGGAAACATTCTCCTGGCACAGCCCGAGTTGTGCTGTCCTAAAGCAAAGAATGAACGTAGAAAAGACATGATTCAGTGTTACAGCCATGCCAGTACAACTTGTGTGAGCACTATCTAAGAAACTAAGCAGAACATTTGCTTGTATGCTTAGTGTTTGCTTCCAGAAACACTTGCTGGGTGATGGCAGCTTCATTTTTCACGGACCCAAGAGATGCGCCAATAAAATTCTGTTCACTGCTTTAATCTAAAGATAAAGTTGTCACTTTTGCTGTTTGTATACACTAAAGCCACTAGAACAGCTGCTTTTATATCTGCAAATGTTAACTACTTTAGTTCAAGATGACACACCGCAACAGATACTGGATGAATTGATACTAAACTTAACACGGAGATATAGATTGGGGTCATGCAGAGGCACCGGGGTATTGAAAAGAGTAAAGACCACCACCAAAGGTAATACCATCACAGTTTGCAACAAATGTTTGTTGACAACTGAAAGAAATACCATCGTCAATATATAATGTGTTGCTCCATGGCCCATGGTTCACACCAAAAAATACAGTGGGTACGGAAAGTTTTCAGACCCCCTTAAATGTTTCACTCTTTGTTATATTGCAGCCATTTGTTAAAATCATTTAAGTTCATTTGTCTCCCTTATTAATGTACACAAAGCACCCCATATTGAAAGAAAAAAAACAATTGTTGAAATTTATGCTAATTTATTTAAAAAAGAAAAACTGAAATATCACACAGCCATAAGTATTCAGACCCTATGCTGTGACACTCAGATATTTATGGTTCTACACCTTCATTGGAGTCTAGCTGTGTTTGATTATACTGATTGGAGTTGATTAGGAAAGCCACACCCCTGTCTATATAAGACCTTACAGCTCACAGAGCATGTCAGAGCAAATGAGAATCATGAAGTCAAAGGAACTGTGGCAAGGTGCAGATCTGGGTAAGGTTACAAAAAAAATTCTGCTGCACTTAAGGTTCCTAAGAGCACAGTGGCCTCCACAATCCTGAAATGAAAGACGTTTGGCACAATCAGAACCGTTCCTAGAGCTAGCCGTCCGGCCAAACCGAGCAACTGGGGGAGAAGAGCCTTGGCGAGCGAGTTAAAGAAGAACCCAAAGATTACTGTGGCTGAGCTCCAGAGATGCAGTCGGGAGATGGGAGAAAGTTCTAGAAAGTCAACCATCACTGCAGCCCAGTCGGGGCTTTATGGCAGAGTGTCCCGACGGAAGCCTCTCCTCAGTGCAAGACACATGAAAGCCTGCATGGAGTTTGCCAAAAAACACCTGAAGGACTCCAAGATGGTGAGAAACAAGATTATCTGGTCTGATGAGACCAAGATAGAAATTGTTGGCCTTAATGCTAAGTGGTATGTGTGGAGAAAACCAGGTACTGCTCATCACCTGTCCAATACAGTCCCAACAGTGAAGCATGGTGGTGGCAGCATCATGCTGTGGGTGTGTTTTTCAGCTGCAGGGACGGGGAGACTGGTTGAAATCGAAGAAAAGATTAATGCGGCCAAGTACAGGGATCTCCTGGACGGAAACCTTCTCCAGTGTGCTCAGAACCTTAGACTGGGCCGAAGGTTCTCCTTCAAAAAAGACAATGACCCTAAGCACCCAGCTAAAATAATGAAGGAGTGCCTTCAAAACAACTCTGTGACTGTTCTTGAATGGAGCAGCCAAAGCCCTGACTTAAACCCAATTGAGTATCTCTGGAGAGACCTGAAAATGGCTGTCACCAACGTTCACCATCCAACCTGACAGAACTGGAGAGGATCTGCAAGGAGGAATGGCAGAGGATCCCCAAATCCAGGTGTGAAAAACTTATTGCATCATTCCCAAAAAGACTCATGGCTGTATTAGCTCAAAAGGGTGCTTCTACTAAATACTCAGCAAAGGGTCTGAATACTTATGGCTATGTGATAGATCAGTTTTTCTTTTTTAATAAATCTGCAAAAACCTAAACAATTCAGTTTTTTTCTGTCAATATCGGGTGCTGTGTGTACATTAATGAGGTAAAAAATGAACTTAGATGATTTTTAGCAAATGGTTGCAATATAACAAAGAGTGAAAGATTTAAGGGGGTCTGATTACTTTCCGTACCCACTGTATGATAATACTTCAAATCAGAAAATTGTTATAATGTTAGGTTATATTTTTCACCCAAATTTTGGTCAAACTCCTCTGTATAAATTTTGGGGCATTCAAGGTATTATGGAACTAAAAATATTGTTTTGTCTAAGAGTTGCCACTACTTCTGAATGGCTGCCCCATTGCATTGCGCCACGCTGTCAAATGTCTGCGACTGCAATACAAACACAGAAATGAGTGATGGTTCTCATTTGGCTAAAGAGAAACAGTGCACAATCACACCTCTCAGACACAACAGATCAAGACTGTGATTTTAATCTCTTCAGGAGCAGTAAACGTAACCATTGAGCATTTGATTGCGGCTGTTGTCTCGAGAGCGGAGAGTTGCAAGTGTTTTGAAAGAGGTGTGAATATCAAGCCACCGGGGTCTTAAAAGGCAGCTTAGGTCTCCACTGCTCACATAGCCAGAACATGACGAGGATTAGCCTGTTACCATACCTTCCACAAACTCCCAATGATTGCAGCTCTGCAGTGACAGACTTCATCACATTCCCTCTGCGTAACTCACTTCCTGAGCAATTTAGACATTTTCAAGTTCTGATTGAAAAAAAGTTCCCAAAGAGGCTGGAGGTACAAACTGTGAAAAATGTACACAACACTAGCTTCTGGTCTTTTTTGTCACCTGTTCTCTTGCATTTAAATTGGTCTTCATACAAACAGTAAAAACTAAAGTTACTTGAAACTGCTTTTTTTCTTCTCACATGTTATCAAACTATTGTAACTGCTGTAAAATTAAGGCAAAATTTGACTTTCTGGTCAGTAATTGTGCGTTTGCCCAAAATAAAGCATTTTCTGCACAGCTTTATTTGCCAGCTTTGCAGCGTGTGTTGACACTAGACATGTTGGTTCAGCCAAATGTTGTGGGGGGTGAGAATATTGCAGCCATTTATAGAATTGTTTCCAACAACGCATGCAATCTATTAGAGTAACTAAACCGTTCTCCTGATTTTTGGGCCATGGCTAAAACAGCACCCAGTGAAGCACTTGGGTGTCTGGCATGAGTCACCCCTACCCCATTGTAGAAAAACTTGAGCACTTTCATTTCCAACAGTGGTTAACCACTGCAATTACAAGTTACTTAGGCCCACCACACACTGAGCAACGTGGCTGAAAGCGACTGAAGTGGACCATCCAAAAAAAATTAGTAGACAAACAACTGCACATTTCTAACAGCCAATGGTCCGCCCATTGGCTAGTAATGGTTCAATTCTCCTATTTAGTCCTTGTTTTTCACTTCACTTTACTTAATCGCCGGCTCTCTTCTCTCTCCATATCTCCTTTGGGAATGCATGTTTGCCAAGTGGACGTTAGCTGGCCGGCCGACTGCATTCTGGAGGAAAGCTGCAAACGGTTGTAGTGACATAGACAATAACACCGATATTATCCGCTCAATAAAATAACACAGCCAAAACACTGCAATAATGCAAATGGACTAGAATGACACAAAAAGAGTGGAAAGAGTAAAATAGGGAAGAAAGTAACAAAGCTGCTGTAAACATTCTGCCGGTGAATACGCACACAACAAGCGCCAAAACAATGTCAAGGTCATATCACAGAATATAGTCCAAAATGGGTTAACATGACACAAAACAGGTTTACATGATGCAAAAGTCCAAATTATGAGAAAGCAGAGCTGTTGGAGCAGGTTGCCAATTCACAGGCGCCTCTTTGAAACTCAATAACGAAACTAAGAAACTGCGACACTATCAGGTTCTGAGGTTAGGCATACAATATACTGTACTGTGTAATATCTTACTGAACCACAAAAACATGGGGCAATTGTCATGGAAGACACAGATTCCCACAAAGAAAGGAAAAAGGTGACTAAAGGAGTGCATTTTTGATTGTTCAAAGCCTCACGACGACCCAGTGGGATATAGTCCTGCCACCGGATGCTTTAAGTGGGTATATTTTTGCGACATGTAGGGATGTGTACAAGAACGATGTGTGGTTTTGGTTTGACAGTTTAGCAGCGCGTAGTTTCAGCGCATTCAGCTTCCGCAGAATTAGAGCGCAGGAAAAAAGGCTGAATTTGTCATGATTTTGAAGCCTCATTTTACATGCTTGGCAATTGTTTTAAACATATAAATGTGGCAGGGTAGTTAACAATACCCTTCTCTGTGGTGTGTCAAATGGATGGATGGATGAATTGCATGTAACAATTGCATGCATGAAATCTAACCATTTATTTAAGCTTCAATGTCTTTGATTACAAAATGTGAACAAAATAAAACAAATAGTTTCATTTCAACTATGTTTGTACATTTCAGATTCACGTTAACCTGAAATTTGTCAAATTTCCTATTTATTACCATGAATATGTAAATCTACAGGTGGCACGATGGCCGACTGGTTCGCACATCTGGATCACAGTTCTGAGGACAGGGAGGGGTTCAAATGAGGGCCCCGCCTGTGTGGAGTTTGCATGTTCTCTCCGTGCCTGCGTGTGTTTTTTCCGGACACTCCGGTTTCCTCCCACATCCCCAAAACATGCATGGTAGGTTGATTGAAGACTCTAAATTGCCTACAGGTGTGAATGTGAGTGGGAATGGTTGTTTGTTTATATGTGCCCTGCGATTGGCTGGCGACCAGTTCAAGATGTACCCCTGCCTCTCGCCCAACGATAGCTTCAGCATGGCCGCGACCCTAGTGAGGATAAGCGGTACAGAAAATGGATGTAAATCAACACATTTATTTGTTAATTATGTTGTTAATATCAAGGGCAGTTTCCAAGTTCCAGTGTTGCAATAGTGAACACATCATTGGGTTTTAGAATTTTCTTGCGGTTTTATTTTGATATACTTAAACACTCAATCGAAAAAAGGTTCTGCCTTTTCAAATATCTTTTTTTGTGTTAGTTTAAAATGCATACCAATATGCATTAAATATAGACTCAGGAAGAATCAGGACCCACGTGATCGCTTAAAGGAGGAGATTTTACCTGTTGGAGAAGTAGCAAGCCCAGGAATGTTCTCATTGCTGGACACAAGCACATTCTCTGGAAGGAGGTGCATCATGGGAGTCAGTGCGGGGTGACCTTTTAGCACACATTCCACATGTGCTTCATCAATAGCTTTCAGATGAGCACTGTCTGCAAACACAACAATTTGGATACACGTTAACTAGTGTATGTTCAAATACTTTCAAAAGATACAAGCAAACATCTGTGCGGACTACAAATTAGTCACATATAGTACTGTGCAAACGTCTAAGGCACCCCAAAATATTGTTGTGTTCATTCAGAAACCAGACTTATGTCAAGATTGAACCGTTAACAAAAGTAAGAATCACATTTGAGTTTGTTTGTCCATCTGCTTGTTAGTTAGAGGCCTACTTCCTGGTTCATGGAGGTTGATAAACAGACGGCAGGTGCTATTTGGGTTCAGTGGGGGCGCAGTTACATTGATGCCGTGGTGACTCCAAGGGTGAAAATATATTACTGTATCTGCAACCTTTAGCCAGAGCCACGCAAAATGTAAGTCAGTGGTCCCCAACCACCAGTCCGCGGACCGGTACCGGGCCGTGAAGCATTTGTTACCGGGCCACAGAGAAAGAATGACCAATTTATATAATTTCTGTTGTATTGCAATTCACGTGTCAATGTTTTATTTTGAAAATTGACCGGATCTTCTCCGCCGGAAGAGCTGCATGTCTCAATTGACTGCACAAAACGCTTCCGTTTCCGGTCCCAGCCGGCTCGAACGCTTCTGTTTGCGGTCCGAGCGGGCTGGCTAACGGCGGCAGAGCTCAAAGAACAAAATCATTTCCTAAACTAATTCAGCTCATTGCGTTAACTGAAAAGATTTGTTCTTTTCAATGTTTCAAAAGTTTGCAAACTAAAGAACACTATATCAGGAGTCCCACTTAAAATACGGGTTAATCGCAACAGTTAACTCTCACGCTCCAAGTCCGCTCTGATACAGATACAGTCGTAGGTTTCTGCTCGACACAGGCGGAACTACTTTTACAGAGTTAAAAGTCGACTCTCATTGTGGAGCTACGGAACTGCAGTCTGGTCTGGCTGCCTACAACAACTCCGACCCCCACTCATGCATCGCGCCCACAGTGGACGCGCCAGGAGAAAGCAGAAGCGAGGCAAGCGTGTGTGTGTCTTTGTGTAGCAAACCTATGTTTTCAGTCTATAATATATATATATATATATATATATATATACATATATATGTGTGTGTGTGTGTTGTATGTGTGTGTGTGTGTGTATGTATGTATGGACACCACCACAGCCGGTCCGTGAGAAAAATGCCTACTCCTAACCGGTCCGCGGTGCAAAGAAGGTTGGGGAACACTAATGTAAGGGGTTCTTCCTTGGCCTATGCACCACCCCTGTAGACGTTTGTGGAAATTGGTTTTGTGTTTTGTTTGTTTTTTTATCTGTCCCACCATTTAGTCTTTACTACATCCAAAAGTATTGGAAGTTTGAAACCAATTTATTCATCTTTTTAAGAAAACATTGCATTTGACATCAAATGCAGGAGAGACAAGAGATCAACATTTTAGGCTTTATTTACAGGCATTTACATCTGCATCCGATATACAACTGAGAAGACATTCTTTCTCAAAGAATTATGCTTTCCACCATTTCGGTTAAGTTTAATCATTGTATCATCTATCCATAAAACTTTCACCCAGGTATTTTCAGTCTTGAACCTTGCCTTCTTATTCTTCTTGCTAATGTGGCGTTCCTTTGGTTGATGATGGCACAACAAACTGATCCAGGGAAACGTTTCTTTTTCTGTTCAGAAAGGGAAAAAAAAATATCTGAAAGTGGGATGTCACGTTGAAAGATTAATTGCTCTGTTGGCCAATTTGCTGCACATTTCCTTTGATCATATTTTTTATTGCCTCGCTCACGCAATCACCAGCAAGTACTTTCTCATTTTTGTCAGTCTAATAAAGAAAGAAAAAAAACCAAAGATACAGAGTGCCTACCTTTTCAATTGCATTGCATGACGCACAGTCAATGAAGGTTGCATAACGTACAGATCTTTCTGTTCATCTGTGAAAAGTGCTTCCTTACACTATCTTTAACGGTTTCCCTTTTCATAGGAACTTCCGCCTAGCTAACGCCTCCATTTGTACCAGGACATTTTGATGAGGAATTATTATCCGGACGGATGGTTCTTTTCCTCTTTGGCCCGGAAGACACGACGTCCACAATTTCCAAAAACACTTTGAAATGCGGACTCGTCAGACCACAGAACAGTTTTCCACTTTGCATCAGTCCATCTTAGATGAGCTCGGGCCCAGAGAAGCCGGCAGCGTTTCTGGGTGTTGTTGATAAATGGTTTTTGCTTTGCATAGTAGAGTTTCAAGTTGCACTCACGGATGTAGCGCCGGAACTGTATTTACTGACATTGGTTTTCTGAAGTGTTCCTGATCCCATGTGGTGATAGCCTTTACACATTGCTGTCGGTTTTTGATGCAGTGCCGCCTGAGGGATCGAAGGTCACGGCCATTCAATGTTGGTTTTCGGCCTTGGCGCTTCCATGCAGTGATTTCTCCAGATTCTCTGAACCTTTAGATGATATTATGGACCGTAGATGATGAAATCCCAAAATTCCTTGCAATTGTACGTTGAGGAACATTGTCCTTAAACCGTTCGACTATTTTCTCATGCACTTGTTCACAAAGAGGTGAACCTACATTGATGTCGGTTTTTGATGCAGTGCCGCCTGAGGGATCGAAGGTCACAGGCATTCAATGTTGGTTTTTGGCCTTGCCACTTACATGTAGTGATTTCTCCAGATTCTGGATGGTGTTTGATGAGCATTCCTCAACTTTCTGTCTTTTTTGCCACCTGTCCCAGCTTGTTTGGAATGTGTTGCAGCCATAAAATTCTAAGTTAATGATTATTTGCATTATGATTATCACTTTGAACATTAAATATCTTGTCTTTGTAGTGTATTCAATTAAATATAGGTTGAGCTTGATTTGCAGATCATTGTATTCTCTTTTTATTTATGTTTAACACAACGTCCCAACTTCATTGGAATTGGGGTTGGACAAGTTGCATTTGCTCTTATCGGCTCAAACCATAATTCCTCATCAAAATGTCCTGGTACAAAGCGTGCATACCTGCATATAAATCCAATCGTATGCCAATAGATGTTCCATACATTGTCCATTTGTTTTTTTTGTTTTTTTAATTGTAATTCAATATTTTACCACTCAAATTTACACATGTACAAATGTCAATTCGCCTACTTTAGTAATACAGTAATGATGTTGGAGGAGTATTTAACAACACAAGACAACATTTATAACAACACAATAAATTATTTGGATGTACCGTAAGTTCCATATGCACCAGTTAAGGCTCTATTTTTGTGACTTGTGTAAATCCGGCGCTACACATTGCATAACTCTGCATGGAGGTGGGTTAGACCCGGTGTTGGTAATTTCGTGGACAGCGCACCCCAGAGCATTTAAAAGAGGGACATGAGGGCGCTGCTGTGGGCGTGATCACAGCCAACTTCAATCCTGTCCAATTAAAGCGGCTTTAAATGCTGTGCACACAGTCTCGCATGGAGACATCTATCTATGCCCATCCATATCTATGTGCCGGCCGGTGGGATGATTTAAAAAAAAAATATATATATATATATATATATATATATATAACAATACTACTACTACTGCACCAGGGATCCACAATATTCGTTGTTTTTTTTTATACATACAATGGAACTGTATTTCAAGTTGAATCTGAATATATTTTAAAGACTAACTAAGCAAAAAGGTGGTGGAATACAACATATCTATGAGCGCTCCTCTCGAGCCACCATTTTTCACTGTCTCCAACAGCTCAGTTGCTACAAAAATGCCTAAAGCAAAAAAAAAGGAAAACTCCTTAGATAATTCTCTTAGGTTACAACACAGCTTCATTTCAGCTTCACAAACAACCAAGTGGTGAAAGCTGCTTTCAGTTAAAATACGCTCCCTAGCATGAAATACAGAAGTAACTGAAAGGAGAGAAAATGAGAGCAGTAGGTATCAAATAGAACTTTCTTGGCACAGCTGGTGCCCAGTTGCCAACAACTTTTTCATCATTTATTTCTTGTTATCCATTATGCATCATCCTCGAGTACCTGTCTGATGCTGTATGCATAGATTAGAAAACTAGCCCAAAAAAAGACTCCTTACAGCTGTAGTGAGCAGTATTTGATCCCACAGAGTCATCTGAGCAGCAGATTGGCACGGGATGTGAAAACGAAAGAGATCCGAGGTACAAAAAAAAATAAAAATGGCTCAACATCAGACAAATAGTAGCAGTGGTTTTTGGGACAAAGTTGAGTGGGAAAGAAGAAAGCAACAGACTGGACTACAAATAGGATTTCACTGTCAAGTAAGAAAATGTTAGACTGATGTAATTCCATGACTTGTGCTAAGCTACAATTACTCTATGAGTACATTCGACGTGTTGGGCAGGCTACTTCCAAAATTTGAATTAATGTACTACTGTATTGTGAGAAATTAATTAGTTCGATTAGATTACTGTCTCTGAATTGTGTACCTCCACATTACTTTTGTGTTACAGCTTTGTTTCAAAAGATGTGCTTTGGCCAATGAAGCTAAATTCAGTCTATTCAATGTTAGGCCCTAAAATATAATACAATATAATAAAATGTAATGTAATTAAATGGAGCATTTGAGGCATAACATTTAATAGATTAATCGACAACTAATCGATCACTAATTAACAACTATTTTGATAATCGAATAATTGTTTAGAGACCTCATTAAACTCAGAATCCTCAGAATTTCAGTCTCTCAACAGCAAATATTTTTGAATTTCTGTAGTCATCCATGAAAGCATACTGATTATTCAATTATTATGATTATTATTGTTCAATCAAAATAAGACATTTGCAAACATCTGCTTTTACTTCGGAAAACTGATCAACATTTTTCCCTATTTGCTGACATGCTACGGACCAAACCTATAATGATTGATGTCGATTTTGCCCAGTGGTGCTGAAAAGCCAGCCAATCACAGTACAAGAAATCCTTGCCACAGAGAGTTGAGTAAGATGTGCAGAGTGAATGGAATCGCGCATGATTTTAAAATCCCAGCGGAAAATGGCTTAGTCATCACAAGGTTCAAATGCATTGCAGCTCACGTTACCGAGATTGGATCGTGAATGCCCATTGCCTTTGTGCCTATGTATTTTTCCCAAAAAAATTATTGAGCAATCACAGGACTAGATTGAAATTCAGCTTATAGGAAGAACATATTCATAAATCAATGTTCTATCTGGTTCTGCTACATGTTTCCACGGAGAATGCTATTCTCTGTGGACACATTGCTGGTATACATGTGAGCACAACTGCTAAGGTTTTGATGTTGGTGTGCTGTACCATTTTTCCTCCACACATGGCGTTGTGTGTTCCTCCAAAACAATTCAACTTTGGTTTCATTTGTCTAAGAATATTTCGCCAGTAGTGCTGTGGAATATCCAAATGCTCTTTAGTAAACTTCAAAAGTGCAGCAATTCTTTTTAGACAGTCAGGCTTCCTCCATGGTGTTCTCCCATGAACTCCATTCTTGTTTAAACTTTTAGTATGGTGGACGTTTTTCCAACATGTTGTTGGCATGTGCCAGCGATTTCTGTAAGTCTTCAGCTGATAGGGTTCTTTTTTTTACCTTATCGCGCATACTCCGCTACTCTGTACTCTTGCAGTCATCTTAACAGGACAGCCACTTCTTGGAAGAGAAGCAACAGTGCTGAACTTTCTCCATTTATAGGACTGATGAGCAAGACTTTTAGAGACACTTTTGTAACCTTTTTTCCAGCTTCATACAAGTCAACAATTCCTAATCACAGGACTTTGCAACAAGAGACAATTCTAAACTGGTGTGTGGTTTCTAGTGACCAGAGTAGCTTTCAGCCACAAGTCAAGTTAACTCAGGTTTATGTGTATAGCCCTTAATCACAAGAGAGTCTTAAAGTGCTTCACAGGCCCACAGTTGGCAATGATTGACGCCTACCAACTTGTCTCATTGATTGGACTCCATGTTGCCTCACACCTGACTCTGATTGGCTCTTGGAGAATCCGTAGCCTTGAGGCTCACTTACTTTGTCCTCCCTGTCCAGTGAATGTTAACGTGGTATTTGAAATTGAATGTGTAAACATAATTCTTTGTGTAGTATTAGAGTAAGCAGACTGTTTATTCTTGTGATTTAGATGAAGAGCAGGCTACATTTGACAACCAATTTATGCCAAAATTTTACAAATTCCAAAGGGTTCACACACTTTTTCGTCCGATTGTATTATGTTCTCTTGGAAATTTAGAAGAAAATTAAATGCAACTTCATGAACACTATATTGTTTCTAATTTTGACTAGTTTCGAGCAACATACATGGTTGACAAACGTGCTGAAAATGCAGCAGTTTGAAGCTGCAAAGTCGGGCAAAGTGAATAAAAGGGGAAGGGGGGTTATTTTTTCATCATAAATCTTTAACACAGGACATGACTGACCACTGAAAGAAAACATACGTCTCTCATCCAGCAGCACAAATGACTTATTTTTACAGTTCTTACCTCAATCCAATAAATTCCCCTATCAAAAGGTTTCACATCAAGACACAGTGTCCCCCCGTCATACTGCTGGAGATAGAACTCAGGGGAAAGAAAAAGGGCTATGGCCATAAAAGGGCTAAAACACCAAGAGTGGCAAGCAAGCAGTGTGCCACTTGAAACAGAAGAGCAACGTTTGACAAAACAACGAGCCGTGTTGTTAATAATTCAACTCATGTAAGAGTCAGTTTGAAAGAAGCCTTTCTAATATTCATGGGACATGATAGCCAAGACAGGAACCCTGTGCTCTCACTGAGCACATTGTTATTCATACTGCAAAGGACTACAGTGTTTTGTAATTTATAGTTTGACTTTTATGATACTGTCTTTAAATAACTAAGAGATTAAGGGGAAACCTCCACTGGATTTGTACTCAAATGCTTAACCCAAGTAACATTTACATTAGATTACAATGACAACATAACCTTTTAAATGAGTGTGCTTGCTCCAATTGAATTAGCTTAACCATTAAGTTTTAAAAAGCATTTATCAGTATTTTGTTTTTGGAAGAGCATGAAAACGGATTCAGTGGTTCTTGAGGATTACAATATGTTATTTGATTGTTAAGGCAGATTTGAGTCCAATGCTTGGTTGCAACTAGCACAGGCGCTGTTGTCTCAACTCGTTTGCACTGCAGTCACAATAAGAACGACACAACGATGGTTTGGTAGCACGTGTCCTGCGATTGGCGACCAGTTCAGGGTGTAAATTAAGATTTTTCTCTCTCTTCCTTTTTGTGAAAATTTTGTTTTCACACAAAATCAGGAGTTCAGAACATTCACAGACAGATTCTCCAAACCCTTGATTGCAAACCTAAACATAAACGGTGAGTTTAACCAGGCTAGCCAAGGCAGCATAGTTAGCATCTTAGTATCTCTGCATTACTTCGGTCACATTAAAAAAATGCCAGTTAAAGGAACATGCAAAGCTAGAGATTTATTGTAAAATATAATAATAATATAATATATATATAAATATAAAGGTTCTTACAGTCAACAACGTCCTTGAGCAGTGGGTGTAGAAGAACTCTCGGTGACCCATGAAGTAGATTCAGTCTACAGGTTGAAAGTAAAACATATGATGATTTGGTATATTTGGCATTGTTTGTATGACATTGTATAGCAAAGATTTAAGTACAAACACTATGGATTTTGCAGGACACTAACCAGTAGTGTCCTGAAAATGCCATAGTCCATTCCATACTATCAGCTGTTGACAAACAAAATCTCTGTTTGCTATGAAAAGCTAAGATAGGCTCATCACCGTCTGTCCCCTTGAGGTTCCATCTTGTTGGGAAAAAGATCCAAAACTGTGAAGCCTTGCCCCAGGGCCTGTTGTGAACTGTCTGACCTCGTTGACAATGCCACCAGCTCTAACACCAACACGGTGCTGGGTAACCGCAGAGATGTATGGAAGTACAGGATCTGGAGGAGAGGAGAATGTTGTTTTCAGAAAAAGGGAGACTTGCCCAGAATATAAAATGACTTCATCAAGCGACACAGAATTTCAAGGACAAACATCCTTTTTTTTTTTTTTTTTTTTTTTTAACCTGTCCTGTTCAGCTGCTTGCCCATGCAGTATGGTGGATCTGTAAGATCCATATAGACAGAGGTGCACACAAGTGATGCGTAGGCGTGCATGCGCACTGAAAATATTAAATGTGCACCAAATTGTTTGTCACAACACATTTACTGTACATAATCAAGTATTTTGCATTTTCTTTCTTAGGGGGGAGCGCATGGGTTGACGGGGCTCGAGTAGTGTTGTCTTTCGCAAATGACTCGTTCAAACAAACGGACCTTCTGAGTGAGCGTACTGAATGGAATAACTGCATGAAGTGATAGTAGTCAAACATCCAAGATGGACAGGATAACCTGACTGTGGAGGATTTGACATCACACATTTCACATTCACGAGGATGAGGCCCTCTGCTGAATAGAGTTGCAAGTTTTAACCTGGCTATTTTCACGTGCATTCAGAAGAGGACACTTAAGCCTTTTGGTGGGACTCTTTGTAGTCTGAGCCAGGCAATTGTGGTGGTAATTGTTTCCACACTCCGCTTTGCCATTCAAATTGAAAATAATAGACTAACCTACAGCACAGACTCGCACTCATTTACATACAGAGAGGCTCGAATGTGAGATTCACACATTATCCTTCTGATATTGCCCCAGTTGTATTCTTCAAAACTATAAACAAGATTGACTTTTCATAATGCAATACATCTTAGCGGACCTTTAAACCCAACTATAAGTCACCACTGAGCTGTTGTATAAATTTTAATTAAGAAACCATCCATCCATTTCCCATACAGCTTACCCCCACAAGGGTCACGGGTGAGCTACAGCCTATCCCAGTGGACTTTGGGCAAGATGTGGTAAACACCAGCAATTCATATGGCATTAATTAAGAAACATCTACGGTATTGCCACTTTGGTCCTTGCAAATCATTGAAACATTGGGTTAAACAACTTGTTACAAATAGCGAATACAACGGAGGCATTTTGAAACAAACACTGGTTGGCTGACACCATCGAAGAAGTCCAGGCCGTCCAGGTCATCCATTTGTTTGTCAACTCACCGTATTATCTCAAATAGTGCTACTTGCCTCCATTAATCGGAATGTTGTCCACTTGAAACAAATAAGCGCCTCTCATCCCCATTTCACAAATAGACGACTCTGCTAACACTTACTAGTCCCCAGCTCCAGCTGAAGAAAAACAGCCCCCGTTTATGATGCTGACAACACCATGCTTCACTGCAGGTATGGTCTTCTTTTGGTGATGAGGACTGTTGTGTTTGTTCCAAACATACCTTTTGGAGTGATGGCCAAAACATGAACATTTTGTTTCGGTGGACTATAAAACATTTTCTCACATGCTCTTGGGAGATTTCAAGTGTTTTTTGTAAAATGAATGCTTTTCTTTGGAAGATAAAGCTTCCGTCATGCCACCTGATTTGGTAGCGCAGACATATAAAGAAGACAGGAGATTGTTGTCATGTGTACTAAATAACCAGTACTTGCCAGAAATTTCAGCAGCTCCTTCTCTGCTGTCGGACTCTTGGCAGACACCCTAACTAGTTTTCTTCTCTTTTCATGAATTTTCGAGAGACTCCCGGTTCTTGATAATGTCACTGTTGTTCCACTTTCTCCAATTCCTGATAACTGTCTTCACAGTGTTTCATGATACATTTCATGCCTTGGAAATTCTTTTGTGCCCTTGTTCGGACTGATACCTTTGAAGAATGCGATCCCTCTAATGCTGTGGAAATTATTTTCTTACCATGGCTTGTGCTGTAAAATGTGACTACAAAAATGCCAGGAAAAGCCTACCAGAACAGCTAAACTTCATTTGAGCTTAATCAGAGGCGCTTAAAATGGTGGCAGTGTGCTGACTCACATTTGATGAGTTTAAACATGAGTGGTGAATTCTAAACACAGCCACATCCCCACATAAGAGGGTGTGCACACTTGTGCAACTACGTTATCATAAATGTTTATTTTGACTTATCTCTAAAATATTGTATTGTAATATTGTAAATATTTTTTTCAATTGAGTTGTAAAGTTTACAGGTCACATTATTGGTGAAAAAAGTTTTGAAATTGTTTATAATTATCTCTTTTTTTTTTTTAAATCAATCATATGAACTAATTTTCAAATAATCACCAAAGAAAATATATAAACTCTGGGATTAAAGGAGCTGCACGAAATATTGACTGAATCATTAGTAATGGTGTTGTGGTGTATTATTTTTTTCTTACTTTTTATTTATTGATTCATCAGTGAATGATTAAACATGCAACGATTTCCTGCCGGACATAAGAAACAAACAGAAGCGTTACGAAAAAACATTCAGACAATTATCATACGGTGCAGGTCGCCCCCCCAACACGATGTCTGTCAGTCAATATTGACGGAATTCCAAGCAATTTCCTCTCTCAAAATGAAGCCACATCATGACTGAACTTCTCTTGAACCTTTACAAATTACACTGCCATCCCCATTTCACAAAGTGGAAAATTGCAGTCAAAGGACCAGAGTCCAGAGACTGAGGGTAATCCAGATGTGGACATTGTTCCTAAAAAAAATGAAGATGAAAATGTGCAATTTTTTTTTTTTTTATCTTTCTCACTGCTTTGATACGTCCCCACATTGATTCTCTTCAAATTTCTGGCAAAGAGAAAGAAAACAGAAACGGGAGGAGGGGAAAGAGGCCCCGTGGAGCACTTGCTCAGTTTGGATTTAACAGGACAAAATGCTGTAGAAACAGACCATTTTTGAATAGTTATAAATGTGAAAGAGGAAAAATAAATCACAGTAAAATCTCTCAAGCTGAGCCTATGAGGTTGTGCAATTTGAAATGTAAACAAATTGTTCAGAAAAAAAAAACATTCTTCAAAAGTCAACCAAAGTCAAGTTGTTTGTGCTCGGATGGATGGCAGCCCTTGGGCAGCACTGACAGTTAGTTCACAATTCAGCTTTGATGCATTATGTAAGCTTATAATACAGTATACAGTGGGTACGGAAAGTATTCAGACCCCATTAAATCCTTCACTCTTTGTCATATTGCAGCCATTTGCTAAAATCATTTAAGTTCATTTTTTTCCTCATTAATGTACACACTACACCCCATATTGACAGAAAGAAAATTTAATTGTTGAAATTTTTGCAGATTTATGAAAAAGAAAAACTGATATATCACATACCAATAAGTATTCAGACCCTTTGCTCAGTATTTAGTAGAAGCACCCTTCTGAGCTAATACAGCCATGAGTCTTTTTGGGAATGATGCAATACATTTTTCACACCTGGATTTGGGGATCTTTTGCCATTCCTCCTTGCAGATCTTCTCCAGTTCTGTCAGGTTGGATGGTGAGTGTTGGTGGACAGCCATTTTAAGGTCTCTCCAGAGATGCTCAATTGGGTTTAAGTCAGGGCTTTGGCTGGTCCATTCTAGAACAGTCACGGAGTTGTTCTGAAGCTACCTCCTTTGTTATTTTAGCTGGGTGCTTAGGGTCATTGTCTTGTTGGAAGGTGAACCTTCGGCCCAGTCTGAGGTCCTGAGCATTCTGGAGAAGGTTTTCGTACAGGATATCCCTGTACTTGGCCGCATTCATCTTTCCTTCGATTGCAACCAGTCGTCCTGTCCCTCCAGCTGAAAAACACCCCACAGCATGATGCTGCCACCACCATGCTTCACTGTTGGGACTGTATTGGACAGGTAATGAGCAGTGCCTGGTTTTCTCCACACATACCGCTTAGAATTAAGGCCAAAAAGTTCTACCTTGGTCAATTCTGTCTCTGAGCTCTTCAGGCAGTTCCTTTGACCTCATGATTCTCATTTGCTGTGACATGCACTGTGAGCTGTAAGGTCTTATTTAGACAGGTGTGTGGCTTTCCTAATCAAGTCCAATCAGTATAATCAAAGACAGCTGGACTCCAATGAAGGTGTAGAACCATCTCAAGGATGATCTGAAGAAATGGACAGCACCCGAGTTAAATATACGAGTGTCACAGCAAAGGGTTTGAAGACTTATGGCTGTGTGATATTTCAGTTTTTCTTTTCTAATAAATCTGCAAAAATTTAAACAATTCTGTTTTTCTTCTGTCAATATGGGGTGCTCTGTGTATATTAATGAGGAAAAACATTTACTTAAATGATTTTAGCAAATGGCTGTAATATGACAAAGAGTGAAAAATTTAAGGGGGTCTGAATACTTTCCGTACCCACAGTATCTGCAAACTCCCACTTCACTGTTGACTTCCACATGACTATGCCCTGAGATTTTGCTCTTAAAAGATAAAAGGTTCTATGAAAATATGCACGGATGTTCACTCGAGAGGATTCTCGGCCGTATGGCGTTCATACTAGTTTTGGCAGGCATTACCAACAAATAGAGAGTGAAAGAAATTTTATTGCCACAAAATCAGCAGGTTACATTACACATCCTCTCAGTTTGAAATTATTTGGCTGTCACTGGATTTGGCGGGATGACATACTGTAGTTGCACGGACAGTAAGAGAAATTCTATGGCTGTCAGTAAATTTGGAGAGATGAGATGGTTGTGAGGATGAGGGATGGGAGAAATAACAGACGCTTCCTTTAAACATCCATCCATCCATTTACCAAACCGCTTTTCCTCACTAGGGTCGCGGTTGTGCTGCGCCTATCTCAGCAGACTTTGGGCGAGAGGCGGTACACCGTGAACTGGTCGCCAGCCAATCGCAGGACATTCCTTTAAACAAACTATGTGAATTCACCACAGCGGGGACAAGTCAGCCTGGACAAAGACACAACCAGACACACACTAAGAATTTTAAAAGTGACCTGATTAAACTATGAAAATTTTGGACTTCTTTTGTTGAGACAAATGTTTTGGGGTTTTTTTCCCCCGTGAGGAGAAGCTCTCTTTTGCCGAGAGTTTCGGCAGAAACAGCTGATCGGGCGAGAAAACTTAAAAAATTAAGTTCCCCAACCCGACCAAGTTCGCTCTCTGCCCACCTGCCGCTGGTAAAGAATGGTTTCCCAAGTGTGTGGGAGCATGTATTCCCCCTCGTCCCTGTTGATGGTATTGTCTCCACGCCTCCTTATCTCTATGGCCTACTTTATCCTTCTGTGGAATTTATTGGTTTCTGATGTGATGACTTTCGATTTTCACTATCCAAGATGTGGTGGTCCCTTCTGCCTTTCAGCTGAACACAACAGACAGCACTGGCAACATATAGTTCACACACGAAGAGGAAACCAACCGGACCAGATAATTCCTGGGCTTGAGCATACACCGCAATCAAGACAGTAGCATCCAAATCACAGTTTACAGAAAACCCTCACATATTGACCAGTACATCCTTTGGCCATTAGAACACCCCACAGCACACAGAATCTCCGTACTTAGAAAACTTTCCAACCAGACCAGCTTCATAATCGGATAATAAAGACAGACAGGAGAAAGAAAAACTTATACAACACGGTCTTACACACTGCCAATATCCTAGATGGGCATAAACAAAGGAAAGCAACAAGTTAGGTAAACTGAACAGAAGAAAACGGAAAGAAAAGCGAAACACAAACAAGAAACCAACACCAAAATAAATAGCAACACAGAGGAATAACAGAACCCATATACATACAACGCATCATGAGAAAACAAAATAACACAGTAGTAAAACCATACCATACACTCCCAAAAGAACTCGTACACCCCAGACACAATAAGATCAGATAGATGACATCATCAATGAAATTCCAAGCAAATTATGCAATAAAACGTATATTGAGGAAACCGCACAAACTTTCACTGCTCGGGTGAAAAAAAACTGAGCACCAGAATGAATGTGAGAAGGAAACAGCAGGAAGATTCACCAGGACACAAAAAACAATGCAAAGGCTTCCTGACCCGATCCGCTGTTTTTATAGACAAGTCACACTAGGAAGCTGTGACAGCTCTGACGAAGACTTACGTGACAGCCAAAACTGTCAGTGATGTAATTTCACCCTTAAATAAATATTTTTAATTTAACAATATTTTGACTAACTCCTCACAGCAAACTATTTGAGCTTCCACTTGACTGTAGGTATCAGCCTCTTCCACAGAGGTTCAATAACATTTATTTTGCTCTTATGTCATTCTCATGAGTTTTTGTGTGTAGTTGGTCCTTATCTTGTTGACGGACACATGACCCGTGGCTGGGACCAAATTTTATGACACTGAATGCCCTGACCGTCTTGCGATTTCCATAGATTTGCGATAGTCCATTGGTATATAAAATGCTTATAATTCTCTTTGTTTTTAATGTAATTCTTCTTTTTGATCACTATTCATGATGTTTCTTAATACATTAGCCCTATTACTACTGGGAACTATGACAATATTGAATCACATACAAATTCAGGTCTTTTTTGTAATCCCCACCAACATCTACAGATGTGTAAAAGGGAAAAAGTGAACTATTAAAACCATCCTATGTTGGAAACCATTTATAATTTTTTTTTTTTGCCTTTATAAAGGACAATAACCTTTTCAAGATTGGTCCTTGCAGAGAGCTAAACATAATAATATATCTGGAGTTTGACCATTGACCTCAGCTGCATCAGCTATTATGGTTCATATGTCATTCAAAATCAATTGCTCTCAATACTACGTGAAGGTCTGGAGAAGGTTCGCTGAGAATTGTGACTGGTTGGGCACCAACAGGAAACAAAGCAGAGCAAAATCTTCAATCTTGCATTCAAAGCTAAAAGATTTCCGTGGTGTCCCAATACTTTTATCCACTGTTAACCAAGTCGTATTTCAGTGTCATGTATTATTTTGAACTTTAATTACTCACAGTGCTTAAGTTCTGCTTATACTTGTAGGACTGTTTAACAAGCATGGTTTTATACCAGAGAATATTATTCATACCACTTTTCTTTTCTTGATAAACCAATAAGTACTGTATATTTATCATAACGAAATAAGAAATAGCTTATCACCAGACAAACAAACAAAATAAATAAATGGGCATCTACAAACCTAAAAAAAATAGTGTCAAAATGCGCTCTAGCGATAATGATTGCTTTCTTTGAGTAAGAACAATGAATGTTGCCTGTCTCCCTAAGATGAGCAATGGATAAAGAAAGGGGAGGGGAGTTGATGTCGTGCAGACAACAGAGAGTGGGAAAAAAGAACAGACGGAGGACAAGGAAAAGCTGATCTATCAGCCAAAGATAAGATGACTACAGCAATTACTGAATTCACAGCCCAATTATATGAAATTCCTCAGAGGAAAGAGGTTGACAATGATGCAATTTATATCCAGCAAGGACAGAGAGCTTTAAATGCTTAACAAAAAATCATTTATGCCGAAAGTAAAAAAGTGATGGTATCGAGTTATGTGGATTTTATAAATCATGAATTCATAGAGATACATATGCAGTGGTGTGAAAAAGTGTTTGCCCCCTTCCTGAATTTATTTTCATTTTTATTTTTTTTGCATGTTTGTCACACTTAAATCATCATTCCCATCATCAAACAAATTTAGATATTAGTCAAGTAAATACAAAATGGAGTTTTTAAATGTGTTTTTTTATTATTATGGGAGGAAAAAAAATCCAAACCTACATGGCCCTTTGTGAAAAAGTGAATGCCCCCCAAACCTAATAACTGGTTGGGCCACCCTTAGCAGCAACAACTGCAATCAAGAGTTTGCGATAACTTGCAATGAGTCCCTTCCAGCGCTGTGGAGGAATTTAGCCCAGTCATCTTTGCATAATTGTTGTAATTCAGCCACATTGGAAGGATTTTGAGCATGAACCGCCTTTTTAAGGTCATGCCACAGCATCTCAATAGGATTTAGGTAAGGACTTTGACTAGGCCACTCCAAAGTTTTCATTTTGTTTTTCTTCAGCCATCCAGAGGTGGACTTGGTGGTGTGTTTTGGATCATTGTCCTGCTGCATATCCAAAGTTTGTTTCACCTTGAGGGCACAAACAGGAAATTCTCCTTCAGGATTTTTTAGTAGACAGTGGAATTCATGGTTCCATTTATCACAGCAAGTCTTCCAGGTCCTGAAGCAGGAAAACAGCCCCAGACCATCCCACTACCACCACCATATTTTACTGTTAGTATGATGTTCTTTTTCTGAAATACGGTGTTACTTTTACACAAGATGTAAAAGGACACACACCTTTCAAAAGGTTCAACTTTTGTCTCGTCAGACCACTCGTCAGAGTATGTTCCCAAAAGTCATCAAGATGTCTTCTGGCAAAATTGAGACGAGCCTTAACGTTCTTTTTGCTCAGCTGTGGTTTTCGTCTTGGAACTCTGCCATGCAGGGCATTTTTGCCCAGTCTCTTTCTTATGGTGGAGTCATGAACACTGAAATTGCTGTTCACCAACGTTCTGCAAGGAGGAATGGCAGAGAATCCCCAAATCCAGGTGTGAAAAACATGATGCATCATTCATAAAAATACTCATGGCTGTATTAGCTGAAAAGGGTGCTTCTACTAAATACTGAGCAAAGGGTCTGAATACTTATGGCTGTGTGATATTTCAGTTTTTCTTTTTTGATAAATCTGCAAAAATGTCAACAATTCCATTTTTTTCTGTCAATATGGGGTGCTGTGTGTATATTAATGTGGAAAAAAATTAACTTAAGTGATTTTAGCAAATGGCTGCAATATAAAAAAAAAGAGTGAACATTTTAAGGGGGTCTGAATACTTTCCGTACCCACTGTACATTTACGAAAAACAATTTAAGTGCTGAGAATATGTTGGTCAAACGATAAGGAATAAATATGGCACAGCTAAAACACTTTTGTAGTTGGTAAAATTCATGAAATTAGCATTGGAAACGACGGAAAATGTCTGAGACATAGGCCAATTTGAGGTACGTCAAAAGCAACCACGCCAGCGGCAGTGTGTGCGCAAATCGATTCATTTACATTACATTTGCATATGCAGGATCACAGAAAAAAATATATAAATCAGATTATCGTAGAGTTTAGAACACTGAAGCCTTGGAAAAACTACAAAAGCTTAGTGGTCCAATTTATTTCCTGTTTGTATTGCACACACACACACAAAGCACTTGAGAAGTGTCCTTTACATTGTTATTAAGAACATTGGCAAATTCATAGTTTGAGTTATTATTGTTATTATTGTTTTTATAAATCACTGTAGTTTCCGTACATTGTGCACCTTGGGTAAAAGATGTGTTTGACGTGTTTTCAAAAGCTAATCTGCACTATTTCTGCGTACCCATAGTCTGAGGAGGAGCTTCTAAATTTCTTTGTAGAGTACGAACAAAATCATGTACGAACATATTAACAGATTTGTGTGTCAAACGCATCTGTGCATGCGCATGGTTCGTGAATGAGGCCCACTGAGCTGGACTCGTATGTAAAATTTCAACCTAATCATACTATCATATTGAGCAGTGTTTTAAACTGTGTTTTAGGCATTTTACCATTTGTGGTGGCCTCATTCGGTTGGTCTCAAAATACTTTGGGGGACATGTTAAAGCACGTGTTCTGTCGGTATCCTCAAAGTTTCATGATTGGACGAATAGTAAGTGAGTGATTGCATGGGCAATTAGCTGATTAACCCTGGGCCTGCAAATACCTTTTGATTGACAGCAACCATGCTTTTCAGCTGATTTTGCACAAATTTTATTGACGTGTATACCAGTCTCCCAAGGCTGTGTGTTGAGCTCCATAATGTGGTTTTGAAAATACAACAAGGAAATGACAAGTCTATATTACATATTGACCAACTTAGATCAAATTCACCATGGCTTAGAGTCTACTGTCTAAAAGCCAAAGGCTGAATTGGGGAGGTAAATGCTTTTGTATTTGTGGGGCCCCATATGGATTGGGCAAAAAATGATGGGACTTGCCAAGAGATGCCTTCTGAATATATTCATAACATCTCAGAATGATTGGATGAATGTTCAATGAGGTATTGCCAATAAGACCACAAGTTACTGTGAAACTGACCCTCCAAAGCAAGCAAGTAAAAAGTTCACCACTGGAAATGGGGCTTGTTAGGTGAAAAAAATTCAGTAGTAGTAGTGGGCAGTTTTCACTGTTAGATCAAAAAGCTAGTAATCAGCAAATGAACTAACTGTATAACTAAACGGAGAAGTAAACAGAATTCAGATGAACATAGCCACAGCCAACAAAGATGGATGATGGCTCTAAAACTGACTTGGAGAAACAAATGATTCTGGAAACTGGCTGAAGGTCAAGAGGGAATGGGTCTAGTCTGAAGTAGAGAGGAGTAAACAAGAAAACCCAACGCAATACAGATTAGAATATTTGCTTGAGGCTACCAAACTTCTAGTTACCATCACTGATGCAGGCTCCCATTACACACGTTTGCACTTCCTCTGGTGTACCCAGTGCCACACATGATGCCAATAAAAACAAAATAATAATAAATAAAACATATCCTACATAATGAAACATCTAGGGTTTAGCCGACCACAGATTACAGTTCTCGCTCGGTAAAGTCTTGGTTTTTCACCCAGGTTTTTGTCCCCTGACATTTAGTTGTTCTGAAATGCCTCACAGTCAGTCCGCAGGCTGTGTGTGTGTGTGTGTGTGTGTGTGTGCGCAGTGGGAATGCAAGTGGAGCACAACAATCTGTAGTGTATAAGAGGATAAGAGGAACACTGGAAATGTCTACGCTCAAAATGTTGAAATTGAAGTGATAATTCAATCAATAGCAACCAAGTCCAGTGGAAGTCTGAAGTCGAATGCTTACGAAGTCAAACCATTCTGAATTTGACCAAAATCCATCATACTGAGAGCTGGTCCAAATATTTTTTATTCTTAAGTAACTAAACATGTTTAACAAAATCCATCCATCCATTTTCTGAGCCGCTTCTCCTCACTGGGGTCGCGGGCGTGCTGGAGCCTATCCCAGCTATCATCGGGCAGGAGGCGGGGTACACCCTGAACTGGTTGCCAGCCAATTGCAGGGCACATACAAACAAACAACCATTCGCTCTCACATTCACACCTACGGGCAATTTAGAGTTGTCAATTAACCTACCATGCATGTTTTTGGGATGTGGGAGGAAACCGGAGCGCCCAGAGAAAACCCACGCAGGCACGGGGAGAACATAAAAACTCCACACAGGCGGGGCCGGGGATTGAAACCCGGTCCTCAGAACTGTGAGGCAGACGCACTAACCAGTCATCCACCGTGCTGCCTGTTTAACAAAATATTAGACACAGTTCTCATTATGACATTACAATTCTACACCACTGCAGACTACTTTGTACAACCAAAATAATTAAAATATTGTTCAATGATAACATTTCAAGCAAAATATATACTGTATATAGAAAGGGATATAGTGACTATAACGTGTGTGTAAGATTCAAATGAAAACAAATAAATACCCTAAACGTCAATCCCACTAGATTCTTCGGCAAACAGCCATGACACCAGAACTGAGCTTTTAATATAGCTTACCAACAAGATTTCCAAAACACTTCCTGCACCTGCCGATGTCATTACATGTTGCTTTCATACTCATTTCAGCAACAGTATACTTGCAAGGAAGACAAACGCTTCCTTTCCCAGAATGATGCCATCATAGTTGCCTCTGTATCTGACAGACAAAGAATACAAACAGCGAAACACCTTCACACATCTCTCACCAACTTCAACTTTTACAGAAGGCCATGTTGGCCACATGACTCTTCTGACTTCCATTCAATTCCCAGTGAATGGCTGTGTGGTGCGGGTTGTGCCACGCCAATGTGTAAGGCTGTTAAGCAGCAGCTGCTCCGCTAGATGTTTTGTCCCTTTGGAGGTGAAATATTGATCAGTTCTCCAGCAGGCCTCACAGACTTCTCCCCTACCGTCCCCTTGTATAATTGAAGTGTATAGCTCTCTCTGTCTCTGTGGCATGCCAGTTGGGAGCAGGAATTAAGCACAGAGGTACCCGGAAAGCCTCTCTGTGCTGCCATAGAGGCTCCTTTGTCCATCAATCATAAGGCTTTTTCATACGGAGGGTTTCGTGGGCTCGCTACATTTACTGAAGGGAGTGTCATACCTTGTGAAAGAACACTGCGAACAGCAGAAACGAGAAAACAACACTCGATACGGGTTCACTGCTGGTCATTTATCGGTGCACTTAGCAGTTGAAAGCATGACTCCTCTAGGTCGTTTTGGGCTAATGAGCTTTCATACCAGATGGCAAGTCAACTGGGCGCTTTTATACGGCTGGTGCTGTTTCTAAATTGTAATCCCAGAAAAGCGAGGATTTGGCTGCAGTCCACCACATCTATTAAACTTTCTTTGCCAACACTTATAAACAATTCATAACGGATTTTCTTCAAACTTTCAAGGAGTTCTGACGCAGGGGACCTTTTGCACTGATGTCTAATCCTATCATTCTCATTAAATTGAATAGTTAACAATGACATACTGTAACTACTGTCATGTGTAATGTATCTTGCAACATTTTCTAACCAATTGCGATGCAACAATGTAAATATTGAGCACTTTGCGAGGAAGGAGCTTTAGACTGTTGATCAATTGGACCAAAACAAAATCTCCCAAAAACATGGGAAAATGTGTTAGTCAACCAAGACTGAACATTTTAGCAAAAATTCCAAAATGTTTGGCGCAAACAAGACAGCTTACCACTAAAAGAGCACCATACCGAAAGTGAAACATGGTGGTGGCAGCAAAGTATTTTGGGGCTATTTTTCTTTGGCTGGAACTGCTGCATTAGACAAGGTATCAGTGTTAGCACAAAACCATCAGGCTCCTGCTAGAAAGCAACTAAAAAAGTCACAAAAAGCCCACTAGAACAGCTGAAATTAATTTGGGGTTAACCAGAGGCACGTTAAACAGTGGGTAGGTGTGTGATGACTCTCATTTAACATGAGTTTGAATGTTATTGGTTAAATTCTAAACAGTCATATCCTAGTCATAAGAGGATATTAACATTACTGCAACCACATTATTTCAGTTTATTTTTACTTCCCATTTCGAAAAGAGGAAAAAAATGCAATTGAGCTGTAAAAGTGAAAATACAGTTAATGATTTATCTTGGCCTCCTTTTCTTAATATTAAAAAAAGCATTTGAACATTTTCTAAATCTTTTAAACAAGTCATCAAACCAACCTGGTTAATGTACGTAGATCAGCAACAGGTCGAAGTATCTTAATCTTGACTGCCACATTATATTGGTAACAAAATTTAATTAAATTAAAATAAATTAAAAAACCTAAACTTTTTTTTGTTTTTGTTTTTAGCATAATCAATGTGGTGTGGCAGGAATAATTTGTTAGTTTGGATTTTATAGTATAATTAGGCTGGCGGTGACATTGGGCCTCATTCACTAACCGTATGTATGCATAGATTTGTGCTTAAATCGTGCGGATCCACGTTTGACGCACAAACCTGTGATTTATCAACATGTTCGTACTTGTTTTTGTTCGTACTCTGCGAATAAATTTAGAACATCCTCATACCATGCGCACAAATAACGCAAGATCATTTTGTCAGGGTAGGGTTTTCGTGGTGGTGGAAGGCAAGCCAAAACATGGAGCACCCAAGTGCAGGTAAGCATTTTCCTCATTCATCAACTCCTTGAAGTATTCTTTCCATCTAGCTAGCACACTGCTGGCACCAGTCAACATATTTCCATCTCTATCCTTAATCACCCTAACCTGCTGCACATCCTTCCCATCTCTATCCCTCTGTCTGCCCAGCCTGTATAGATCCTTTTCTCCTTCTTTAGTGTCCAACCTGCCATGCATGTCATCCATCATATGCCTCTTGTTTGGCCTTTGCCACCTCTACCTTTGCCCTGTGTTGCATATCAATGTATTCCTTTCGCCTCTCCTCGGTCCTCTCAGTGTCCCACTTCTTCTTAGCTAACCTTTTTCCTTGTATGATTTCCTGTACTGTGAGGTTCCACCACCAAGTCTCCTTCTCTCCTTTCCTGCCAGAAGATACTAACAAAAAGCTAACGAAACAAAGTCCCAAAATCAATAATCAAAGTAACAAAGAAACACTGGAGTAAACCCAAAACAGGAACAGGAAACAAGACATTAATGGTGACATGACTTACTGAAACAACAAATGACATGGACAAACGACATTCGACAATGAACCAACAAGTACTGAAAGAAACCAGGGAACTAAATAAACAAATTGACGAGGCAACGAGGAACACCTGGACAAGACACAAGTGTCTGGAGGGAGCTGATTGGTTGACACAAGCTAGAGGGTTGACGAGAACAGGTGGACACAATAACTAAATGAGCATACAAGATATGAACAACATGGGAGCACAGGAAAACATGAAACAGAACTAAATATCTAAACTAAAACACAGACCATGACATATTTTTCCAAAAATACGTCAAACACGCATCTTTTACCCAAGATGCACTATACATTGGAACTCGTCATTCATAGAGCTCAGAGACAGAATTGTGGCAAGGCACAGATCTGGCCAAGGTTACAAAAAAAGATTCTGCTGCACCTAAGGTTCCTAAGAACACAGTAGCCTCCTCAATCCTTAAATGGAAGACTTTTGGGACGGCCAGAACCCTTCCTACAAGAAAAAACACCTGAAGGACTCCAAGATGGTGAGAAATAAGATTCTCTGGTCTGATGAGACCCAGATAGAACTTTTTGGCGATAATTCTAAGCGGTATGTGTGGATCAAACCAGGCACTGCTCATTACCTCTCCAATACAGTTTCAACAGTGAAGCATGGTAGTAGCAGCATCATGCTGTGGGGGTGTTTTTCAGCTCGATTGCAACCAGTCGTCCTGGTTGAATTCGAAGGAAAGATGAATGCGGCCAAGTACAGGGATATCCTGGACGAAAATCTTCTCCAGAGTGCTCAGGACGTCAGACTGAGTCGAAAGTTCGCCTTCCAACAAGACAGTGACACTAAGCACACAGCTAAAATAACAAAGGAGTTGCTTCAGAACAACTCCATGACTGTTTTTGAACGGCCCAGCCAGAGGCCTGACTTAAACCCAATTGAGCATCTCTGGAGAGACCTGAAAAAGGCTGTCCACCAAATGTTCACCATCCAACCTGACAGAACTGGAGAGGATCTGCAAGGAGGAAGGGCATAGGATCCCCAAATCCAGGTGTGAAAACTTGTTGCATCATTCCCAAAAAGAGCTCAATTAGCTCAAAAGGGTGATTCTACTAAATACTGAGCATAGGGTCTGAATACTTATGGCTGTGGGATATTTCAGTTTTTCTTTTTTAATAAATCTGCAAAAATGTCAATTCAATTTTTTCTATACATTAATGAGGAAAAAAATTAACAAATGATGTTAGCAAATGGCTGCAATATAACAAAGAATGAAAAATTTAAGGGGGTCTGAATACTTTCCGTACCCACTGTATGTATTCCTTACTAGTTGTATATAAAGTATGCAGTATTTGCTCATTGTCAGCTAAAATTGTTTTTGTATGGTTGTTTTGTGCGACATTCTGTAATTTAACTCCAAAATTAATTATAAATGATTAAAAATTACAATGATATGTTGTCAGATTGTGTGTTTAGCAAGCTTTCTGATGATACCAACCTTTTGAATATCAAAAAAGATGAAGAAAGTTCTCAAAGTTTTGGATCAGTCACCTCCACGCATTGGCTGACATACGTCAGACGGACGCCCTTTGAAAGGAAATAGGGGCCCTGTTTATGCAGATAGGACGCTGCTGACATGATCCCATCATTTAGTCAGAATTCTGATTCATTAACATATGCACATGGGTGCAAAGAAAATTGCCCGCAGCGCACGTGTCATGAATCTGACGGTAACTTTGTGTATGTCCTCAAATTGTGCGCAGTGAGAACATTTCTACGTATTTATCAGAATCTGAATGCTCTTCATTTGCCAAATATGTCAAAAACATGGAGCCGCTCTAGTGCAATAACAAACAGCCAAGGTGATTTTGCATCTTCTTGTCTTAGTTCTGGCAGGGTCCAAGTCCTCAAGGGTGGATTTTGTCAGTCCCGATGGTCTGTTGCAGTCAGAATTTGTCCTTTTTTGTGGCAGCACCAAACCAGACTGTGATGGATGAACACAGAAGTGATTCGATGACTGTCGTGCAGAACTACCTCAACAGCTCCTGTGGCAAGTTGTGCTTCCTCAGAAGCCGCAGTAAGTACATTTTCTGCTGGGTCTTTTTGAGGATGTAATTGATGTTGGTCTCCCTCTTCAGGTCCTGAGAGACTGTAATTCCCAGGAACTTGAGGTTTCGATGGTTGACACAGGGCAGTTGGACAGCATGAGGGGCAACTGTGGCAAAGGATGCTTCCTGAAGTTTACGATAATATATAGTCTTGAGCGCGTTCAGCTCCAGGTTGTGGCAACCTCACCAAAGCTCCAGCCACTCCACTTCCTGTCGATATGCAGACTCGGCACCATCTTTGATGAGGCTGATGACTGTGGTGTCGTCTGCAAACTTCAAGAGTTTGACAGCCCGGTGTGTGGAGGTTCAGTCGTTCATGAGAGCGAGAAGAGCAGCGGAGAGCGGACACATCCTTGGGGCGCCCCGGTGCTGATGGTGTGTGTGGATGAGGTGGTGTACCCCAGCCTCACCTGCTGTGTCCTCCCCGTCAGGAAGCTGTCAATTAACTGGCAGATGGCAGGCGAGACGCTGAGCTGGAGAAGCTTGGAGGAGAGGAGTTCGGAGATGATGGTGTTGAACGCAGAGCTGAAGTCCATGAACAGGACCCTCGCGTAGGTCCCCACGCCGTCGAGGTGCTCTCGGATGAAGCGCAGTCCCATGTTGACTGCGTCAGACCTGTTTTGTCTGTACGAAAACTGCAGGGGTTCCAACTCGATGCGTTCAAAGGATTTCATGACCACAGATGTCAGGGCGACAGGCCTGTAGTCATTTAGACCCGGGATTGCAGGTTTAGGGCGGCTGTGGATCAGTAGGTAGAGCGGGTCGTCCAGTGACCGAAGGGTAGCTGGTACGAATCCCGGTTCCAATTGTCTGCATGTCGAAGTGTCCTTGGGGAAGACACTGAATCCTAATTTGCTCCCAGTGGGCCTGGCAGCGCCTTGCTTGGCAGCAGTCACCCATTGTTGTATGAATGTGTGTGTGAATGTGCGGCTTCGTAAAGCCCTTTGGGCACTGTGATAGTGTAGATAAAGCGCTATATAAGTACAGTCCATTTACCATTTCTTGGGGACTGGGAAAGATGGTGGAGCGTTTGAAACAGGATGGTACTTCACACAGTTCCGGAAATTTATTGCAGATCTGTGTGAAGACTGGAGCGAGCTGGTCCGCGCAGACTTTGAGGCAGGATGGGGACAACTTTTGAAAGCAATATTCCAAAAATTGTAAATGACATTCGACAAAGGATGACCAAAATAATGCAACTTTTCCACTGCACAAAATCAACTCAACACAAGTCAGCTTCATCTGCCTCAAACTAGAGCCCATTGGACGCATCAGTCATAACGAGATTCGCTAACAAATGAGGTGCATAACTGGTTTCAGAGCTCTTATCGTTTTTATGTCAGCACTCTGCCGGCTGAAACATTCAACTGATTTCCCTCACTACTAATTAGTGATTGCTTTGCAAGGCTACACTTGGTCGCAGTTTTCTCCTCCAAATGCAGAAAAAAAAGCATTAGCAATGCCTTTTTCGACTCTCCATCATTTCTTGCAGCACAACTACATAACTCCCATTTCAGAATCAAGTCTTCCAATTCTCTCAACAAATATTAGACTAACAGAAATAGCATCTTAACATTGTATTCATACAAAATGTTTACACCTAAACACGTTTTCACGTTTGTGGTTGTGTATACTTTTCTGCAAGGTGCAATTGCTGTCAAAAAAAAAAAAACAAGCTATGAATAGCGAATGTCTATATGGAGAACTGCTGAAAGAGCCTAAATGCTGTAAAGACCTCCATAGACTGACAATACGAGCCACGCAGTCACCCATATATGGTAAACACAGGAATGCAAGAGCAAATACATCCGCTGCGTGTCTGGTTTACGATGTGAGCCCAATGACACTGGCGGAGCAGCAACATTTGTCCTGATTTATATAACTTAACATTCCCTGCTGCATCACATCCAGCTCGTGCAAATGTTTGATAGGAAAAACCTGCTGGTGGAATGAGATGTTATACGTACAGATAACTTAATTACACACATGCAAAGTCCAGCATGCAACATTTTTTAAATCAAGTGCAATAGAAAAGAGATATTGCTGTGCTTAAGTCAAAAAGTTAAAAAAAAAAAAGAATGGGACTCAGCAGAGAGCCACAAAATCCCTCTGAATTGTTTGATTAAAAACACTGTTCGACACCAGTCCTATAGGTGGCATTAGGGGCAAAAAGGGAATAAACGGCACACAAAGCTAACTTTTTCTTCATATCTGCTGGATCAGCACCCCACTTGTACTCAATGCAAGTGGACTACAATAGGGTAAACTGAAAAAATTGGAAGAAAAAAAATGCCCTTCACCTTTCCATTACAAAATCAATAAACTACATTTTTAACAATCAATACAGGAATCAACTGATCGTTCATAATATGCAACCTTAACTATGAACACATTTTATTCATTGGGCTTTTTTTTTTCCTATGGTATTTAAATTGACATCCATATGAGATTAAAAAAAAGATTAAATCAAGAGTAAAAAGGTATGTATGAGAAAAACAACAAAATTGTAAGCACTTGGCTTGTCTGTTCTTTCAGTCTGTGCAAAACAGATCAATAGTGTCACCTATATGACGCAGGCTAAAGATTGGCCATAAATAGTGATAACAGTGATTTCGCCATCAATCGTGTGAACCTCACTTTAAAGGTAAAAGTGGTCCTTTGAGAGTCTTGAATGAATGTTAAGCCTATTAAGATATTGAGAGAGACAGCGAGAGAGAGATGGGGTGATTTGTTTTAGAAATTCAGTTTAATTTGTTTCTTCCAAAATGACCTTGTTGATGCACCGATTAAAATAGCAGTATAGACATTTGCAACAGTTGCACAGGATCCTGCTCTTTATTAAATTAATGAATTGAATTGATTGGTATATACAGTATTACAGGAAACTAAAACTGAGATCAAGTTACGACCAGTCCAGTTGTACTGCGCCTCTGGCCCAAAGTCAGCAGGGATAAGCTCCAGCTCGCCCGCGACCCTAATGAGCACAAGCGGTAAAGGATGGATGAATAGATATAAAACATTCTGCTTCAAGTGCAAGTTGTTTTCTTGCATTCAGTCAAAGACAATCAGATATATACAGTACAGCAATACAACAGCACTCTTCGAAATGTCTTTTGTAATTAGAAGTGTTGACATGAAATTAATCTCACCTCTCCTGAAAGCACTGAAGAAAAAAAGAAAAAAAAGGGCACAGCTTCTTCCATTGTGGCTGCTGTTGCAAACACGCTTGAATAGACGTAACTCGTGCTTGCAATCAAAAAGGCAAAACAGCGAGGTTTGCAAACGGCAACAAAATATGCCAGAGTTATGAGAAAACATTTTCTTCAGCTGAATTAGACTTTGTGGATTTCGCCTCTGTAGGACAAAAGTTTTTAAGAGCACCTTCACTGACAGGTCCAATTTGCAATGCTATTGTAGGCCTCCATTTCATTATTGCAAGAAAGTATGAACCATCTTAACTTTAAAAAACGGTTTATTCTTTCATGAACAAAGGCAGACAAATTGGATAAAGATTCATGTATGCACACTTCTTTGGGTCAAATTTTGGAACGCCAGCCTGACACAATATAGCTTACCAATAAAATACAGATGGACATTAGAAATGACTTACCATTTTTGGTCTTTAAGCCAAAGCAAGCAGAGATAGTGGATTTCACGATCATCACCACCCAACAAATTGCACAATAAAACAAATCTTAACTACTTTGCCGAAGCGGAGCATAGTTCTGTGTGGGACCAATTTGAAGTGCTTTAAAAATATCGCAACACCAGATCTAGCATCAGACAAACCGATTGAAAGTGAGTGGAGGGATGTTCCACCGATACTTCTGCAGATTGGTTGCTTCATAGAAAGTGTTGCAAGAATCGGTTGACTGGAGTTTCTTTATACTCTTCACTATGTTAATAGTTTTAAATGTGACAAGGTAAAGGGCAGCAATGGAGAAAGGACATCATCCATCTTGTGTCTTTGTTCTTAGCACATAGCTGTTTGAGAAAATAATAACGACTTTTATGGTACATTTAGGATACAGCGACAGGAAGCTTGACAACAGTAAAAGCATGTCTGGGGTTCTTTCGAGTCCCATTCTGTGTGGCTAGCTTTGCCCATTAATGTAAAATACCATGGCAGTCGGTACCAAAGGGCAGGGTGCCAAAAAGTGTCATGGCCCAGCTCAGCTATTTTGTGTCTCAACAGAATTGTTTTCAGGGAGGAGAAAAAATATGAACAAATTCAACCTAAACTGTTGTACTTGGGGACTTTTGTTTACAAGCACGGTAGAATTTTGTGGCTCAGGTGAACAATCTGACCAATTGAAGTTCATTGTCATTGCTCATTTTAGATATTGTGCCAAAGGTACAGGAAGTGGTACATACAAGAACATGCTACTGTCTATTTAGTACATAAATAAAATTTGGAAACAAAAAAAAAAAAAAAAAAATTCAATCAAAGTTTGCAGGAAGAGGAACAAAACTTGGCCTTTTGTTCAAAGTTGATCATGTTGCAGGTCAGCAGCTCTTCCAAGTGAACACAGTTAAATGAGGTGATCACAGTGAGAGATACTAGGGAAAGCGTGATATTCCTATTGTGTCTCTTGCACTCCGTTGAGCCATTATGTGCCATTTCATGCACAACATTGCCCTCTGCTGTTTACTCCTTTACTTGGTGTTAATATTTTGGAGGAAAATACAGTTTATACGGTAGGTCTCAATAAATTAGAATATGGTAGAAAAGTCCATTTATTTGAGTATTTATACATTATATATATTTATTAAATACTTGGGAAATTACTTTTCAGAGGGCAAATTCCTGCCTAATTTCTACATGAAATATAATTGTATTGTTTCTTTATTGTTTGTTATGGAATATTGTAGTTTGTAGGGATGGTGAATTTAGGGTTTTCATTTGTTGCAAGCTATAATTATTAAAATTCTAACTATTTTAAAAATATGAGGAAATATCCCACTCTGAGTCTGTGTAATGCATCTCCATGAGTTGCACTTTTTGAATTGTACTACCTAAGCTAACAAGTTTTTGCCACGATTCTAATTTATTGAGATGTACCTAAATGTATTTAACACGTCACCATTTTTCTCATTAAATATATTTCCCAAGGTGCTATTCACATGAAACTTTCACCAGATGTTGGGAACAACCCAAGTAATCCATACATACAAAAAGGTCGAACATGTAAGATCAGAAATTAAGTTGTGTGTAATAATGTGAAATGACACACGGAAAAAGTATTGAACACGCCAACTGGTATTTATTTAATACTTTGTACAAAAGCCTTTGTTTGCAATGACAGGTTCAAGACTCCTCCTTTATGGAGAAACTAGTCGCATGCATTGCTCTGGTGTGGTTTTGGCTCATTCCTCCACACAAGCGGTCTTCAAATCTTGAAGGTTCCGTGGACTACTTTTATGGACCTTGAGTTTCAGTTGTTTCCTTAGATTTTCGATTGGATTCAAGTCAGGTGATTGGCTGGGCCATTCCAGCATTTTCTTTCTTTGAAACCAAGTGAGTTTCCTTGGCAGTATGTTTTGGATCATTATCCTGCTGAAATGTCCTCCCTCGTTATATTTTCATCATCCTCGTAGATGGCAGCAGATTTTTGTCAAGAATGTCTTGGTACATTTGCCGATTTATCCGTCCTTCAATAATGTGAAGTTTACCAGTACCATTTGCTGAAAAGCAGCTCCACACCATAATGTTCGCACCTCCAAACTTCACTGTTGGTACGGTGTTTTAGGGTGATGTGCAGTGCAATTTCTCCTTCCAATGTGCTGTGCATTATAGCATCCAAACAGTTCAATTTTGCTCTCATCCGACCAGACTATATTCTCCCAGTATTTAACTGGCTCCTCCAAATGTTGTTCAGCAAACTTTAAACAAGCTTTGATATGCTTTTTTTTCCAGCAGTGGGGTATTGCGTGGTCAGCGTGCATACAGGCAATGACGGCGGAGTACATCACTCACTCTTTTCCTTGTGACAACAGTACCTGCTAATTCCAGGTCTTTTTGAAGCTCTCCACGGGTGGTCCTTGGCTCTTGGACAACTCTTCTGATTATTCTTTGCACTCCTCTGTCAGAAATCTTGCAAGGAGCACCTGATCGAGACAAATTTCTGGTGGTATGATTGGCTTTCCACTTACGTATTATGGCCCCAACCATGCTCACTGGACCGTTCGGAAGGTTAGATATGCGCCTGTAACCAGTGCCATCGTTATGTTTTGCAACAATTAGTTTGCGACGGTCTAGAGACACCTCTTTGCTCTTACCCATCATGAGATGTGTCTTGACTCACACCTTGACAATGAGACCTTTTTGTAGGCCATCAATTAGGACTGAACCCGCTGATATTCATTTGCACTGACAAGGGGCTGGATTGCTATTTGATTATTTATAGATTTTACGTCTTGGCTTTCCATGCCTTTTTGCACCTCCCTTTCTTCATCTGTTCAATACTTTTTCCCTGTGTCATTTTCCATTTTTACACACACAACTTAATTTCTGATCTTATTTGTTTTACTTGCTTTGTATGTATGGGTTACTTGGATTGTTCCCAACATCTGGTGAAATTCTCCTCTCAACAGCACCTTTGGAAGTATATTAAGTGAGAAAAATGGTGACGCATTAAATACTTATTTCAGCCGCTGTATATACAGAATCATGTCTTATCACTGTAGTGGAAAACCTTCACTTTAAACAGGTAATTCAATATTTGGGTTTTTATTAATATTCATATACCTAATGTTTTATGTTGTTTTTCTTTTAGGAAATTGCCCTTATGCCTCGACCGGACTACAGGATGTTAGCCCCGATACTGGCCCGATTAGCTATCGCAGCCGATTCCCTAGATCGGGCCTGACATATTTTGTCGGGAACTACAAAATTTCTTGTAGTGTGACAATTTGGCCCTACGATAGCCCTACGACGCCAAAATGAAAAGTGTAGCATGTTTGATTTTTTTGATATCGTCTGTGAAGTGTGACATATCAACGACAACTCGCACTTTGACGTCAACCAACAGGATTGAGTATTGTGACCGGCGCATCGCCTCTCATGCTTGCCGTTGTCAACATTTTTTTCACAGGCACGAACCAATGTTTACCAACGCTTTACAGCATGACTCGACAGAACGCCGACATGTTTACGTACAACTGATAGTGCTAGCACTAGCTTGCTAGGCTACATAACGTTTTGTTGCCTGCTTGTGAGCCGTATCGTATTAAAAGTATGTGAAAATACCTTAAACAATCAAGCAAACCACCTCATTTTGTTCTTTTTTTCCCCCCGACACAATACAATACATACGAGACTATGTCGCATTGACCGGTGACAAGTTTTGTGGTTCCGCCTCTCTGACAGTGTTCGATTTGACAACATAAAGCCCAGTGATCGTAAAAGACGGGATACGATGGTATCGGAATACATGTCGTGTAGTGTTGCCACTGTCTGAGATACGGCAAGATTTTATGCCAGTAATCTGACATAGTGCAATCGTGAAAGACCAAATTTGTCTCGTAGTCTGATCCAGGCATGAGGGACTTGAAATTAAATATGTTGCTGCCATTGTTGCTGTTGCTATAAAAGTAAAGATAGAGACATAGTAAGAGTTTAGTGTAGCTCCACAACATTTCTTTAAATATTGTTTATAAGATGGGGGATTCTGTCTCTAAATGTTCTGAACTCCTGTTTCCATGTCCTCTGTGTGCTTTGTAAGGTAATCATCCATACTTTTGCTGTTGTTATCATCAAAGCTTTCATTTTTATTAAAAGTCAAATAAAACAAATAAGAATGGTTGTTAAAGGGCTGTATTGAAAGACTATGTTTTCTAAAATGCAGCCTTGTTTATAAAACTGCAGCTTGAAAAATACCATATCCCAATCTGCATGTGCTCCTTTTCCAAACAAAATAAATAAATTAAGGTGTGAGAAGAGACGCGGCAGAAATCCTCACTGTATGACATCTTGTTTTGTAGGATGAAGGCCCGTCTCTCTTTAATCACTGTGCATCTAGGCCTTTCACACAATATTAAAACCAATCCATCACAGCTGACTGGGGGAGGTTGGGGAGGCCCCTGTAGCTCCCTTTTAGTATTATTTGGATATCAAACAGCAATTTGCCACTCACAAGGCCCAGTCACAATGGGCTTTTGTAGCATAACAAAGCCAGGCCCAGCCCACTTTATCATCCCAATAGGATATGATCTGGTTTCTATTATTATTATTATCATCCCTAGACAGATAATAGAATTCAGACGCTTGTTGCAGGTCTTATATTGTTGCAGGCGATGATGATTATGGTAGATAAGCGAAAGGCCTGAGCTATATCGTTGGATCAGATGATCATCCAGCAAGAGAATTGTGTAAAAAATTGTGTGACACATATTTAACAACCAGCCACCTCCCCAGTTATTACTTCCATTCGAGAAGTGAGACTTTTAAAAATGAACAAAATTTATACAAGAGCTCAGCAGTGCTCTTTTTATAAAATGACATTTCAGCTGTTTGACCTCAATATATTCAGATACACGGTGATAGGGAGCTAGAGTATGATGCTGGGAAGAACAATTTTTAATCTGTAAAAGACAACACGGCATAACAACTGACAGCCCCTTTACAAGAAGCTCTTTTAGTCCCAATATTTTTATCTGCTGAAGAAAATGATAAAAGGCTTGACCATGATGCTCTGTCCAGTTAAGATCAGGCCAAGTCAGTTTCCTTATACCAACCTATAAACTAATGCTCAATAAGCGTTTGGGAATTGAGGACACCAATTAAATTGTTGAAGCTTTGTAAGTGGAATTCTTTTCCATTCTTGCTTGAGTACAACTTCAGTTGCTCAACAGTCTGGGGTCTCTGTTGTTGTATTTTTCGCTTCATAATGCGCCACACACTTTCAATGAGAGACAGGTCTGGACTGTTGGCACGCCAGTCAAGTACTCACTCTTTTACTACAAAGCCACGCTGTTGTAACACTTGCGAAATGTGGCTTGGGATTGTCATGCTGAAATAAGCAGGGACATCACTGAAAAAAATGGCAAAAAAGTTGAATGGCAGCATATATGTTACTCCAAAACTTGTATGTACCTTTCAACATTAATGGCAACTTCACAGATGTGCAAGTTACCCAGGTCATGGGCACTAAAACATCCCCCATACCATCACAAATGCTACATTTTGAACTTTGCGCTGATAACAATCCAGATGTTCCTTTTCCTCTTAGGCCCGGCGGACACGACGTCCATGATTTCCGAAAACATTTTGAAATGTGGACTCATCAGACCACAGTACACGTTTCCACTTTGCGTCAGTTCATCACAGATGAGCTCGGGCCCAGAGAATCCAGCGGAATTTGTTTGTGTTGTGTTGCTTTCGCTTGGCATGTTAGAGTTTTAACTGAAAATGGTTTTCTGAAGTGTTTCTGAGCCCACGTGGCAATATCCTTTACACAATGATGCCGTTTTTTTGTTGTTTTTTTAAGGCAGTGCCGCCTGAGGGATTGAAGGTCACGGGCACAAATAAAAATAAAAAAATAAAAATAAAAAACACTGTTGATCAGTTTAAATACCTTCTTTGTAGTGTATTCAATTGAATGTAGGTTGAAAAGGATTTGCAGTAGGGATGTCCCGATCCAACTTTTTCACTTCCCATCCGGTACCGATATTGCAGTCTTACGTTTTGGCCAACACCAATATCGGTCTTATCCGATATCAGCAATAATCATACGTAATTTACTTATTTTGTAGTATGGAATGTTAGAAAAGGCTTGATGAAATGATATTACTCAAACGGAGAACGATAATCAGCAACAGTAGGTATAAGGAAAAACTGACCCATTTATTATCAATCAATGGGTTACATAAAGTAACGTTAAACATAGGAATATACTGCAATTGAATAAAATAAATAAAAAAATCATCTTATAAAATCCTGAAAAATAAAACCAATTTTTAAACATTTTAATTGCAACATAACCACTGCTAACACTAAACATATTCAACATTTGAATAGATTAGATAGAAAACTATGAAAAATAACTGAATTTTTTTTAAAAAACAAACGACACTTTTAAAGAGCAAAATAACAATTCAAGTTAAATTCCGTTATTTTTTACTGTCCGTATATGGTGTGAAGGGAACAGTATTTGGTTTCTCCCCGTGCAGCAATGCATCTGGGGCATAGTTTTATTTGTTGTTCCTGCTGTGCCCATCTTGGCATCTGAGGGGCAGTGTGATGCACGCAATGAGATACACACAGAGTAGTAACAAAGAAAGTAGAGGAAGTCACGATCGAATATTTTTAATCTAAGTCGTTTTCAAAGAGTTTGAATGTATGCCAGAGAGTATCGTTATATTGCCCTTTTGTATGTCTTTATACAGCGTTTGTGTACCAATATTCATTATTTTGAGAGCTATAAGTGCCGCAAGTTCGGTGATAACTTTTGTTAGCTCGTCAATGGTGCTTTTTACTCACTATGTGTTAGCTTTGAGCTAGCGATTTTTCTGAACAAAAACAAAATCACAAAGTCTGTGATGTTATTTTGTTATGTGCGTTTAGTTTTACAGTGAACTTCAACTGGACTGTCAATAAATGACTTGAAACTGAAATTCACTCTTACTCCTTGCTACTATGTTTGCACCTTAGCAACCTGTTGTTGTGGTCACGTGGGCTCTGCATGCCGTCCGGGGGCTGCTGGATAGCAGCGCTGGAGCGGACTGCTTGTATAAGAGTGTTAAAATCGGAGATTTTAGATCCAGTCTGGTCCGATCCGATACTCATTTTTTTTGCTGACATCGAACCGACTTCCGATCTCAAAGATCGGATCGGGACACCCCTTAATTTGCAGATCATTGTATTCTGTTTTATGTATGTTTTTCATAATGTCCCAACTTCATTGGAATTGGGGTTTGTACTTGAAGATAAACGGCTTAACCAAACAAGGGAATTGTGCTGCCCTCCGCCCAATGCATTTCATGTAAGGGCAGGGACATGTTTTGATAAATAAGTGACCTCAACTGATGAGTGCAATTAATCATATCATTTATGAATCCACTAATTAGCCAAAACATATGCTGCATATATCATTAAATGTTTCCCGATTAGAGACGCTCAAGTAGATAAAGGTTTACTGGCTCATCACATTGCAGCAGTAAATCATCTAAATTAACAACATGCACACCGACGATATCCAGGACATGAGCTGTATCGATATTCTGCATGGTGATAATGTTAATGATTGTCAGAGAGGTATTCAATTAACAATGTTTATTATTGTGGTTTAGTTTTCTGTCTGGCATCATAATGATAGCTTTGTCTAATATTTTGGTGACCTCAATTAGTTATGAGTGAGTCAAAAAATATTAGAAACAGCACTCATTATGAAACAGTACAGTTGTACACCACTGCTAACTACAACCACAACAATAAACACTTTATATTAATACTTCTCTGATACAGTCAATCAAAACTGAAGATTTTTTACTGTACTTCTGTTAAAGCAGAATATTTGAAGCAGTTCTTGTATTGGATATCATTAGATGGTTGAAATTGTTATAATGTTGTGGCTCGTCAGTGTACAGTCTAAATAAATAAATAAATAAAAAGTGTAAATGATTGCACAAAAAGTGTAAATGTTTGCACAAAAATTACCAAAACAGTATTTCTACACCATATTGTGGTTCACTTATTACCGAGTCAGTGCATCGCATATTTTTTTTTTTTTTTGGGATGATCAGTATAGAGCAGTTACTCTCTTGCGCATCTTTGGTTCAGTTTGTATTAGTGGTTATTTGACTATAATGTGCCAGCAATGACTCACATAAGGACAAATGTGCTCTTTTACTTTGCAGAAAAAGAACTGAACTACTTCAACTCGCACATTTGGTAAGTTACCAAGTTGCTTCGTAATACAGTGAACATGACCTGCATGCCACTCACTGGTTAAGACACAAGCCACAGTGAGTTCACAAATACCAACCTAGCCCGACATACAGTAGAACTAATGTACACACACATAACATTATGGAACTGGTTGGACAACAACATGGAACAAATGCAAGAGCAACGTTTAGCTTGATTTTCTACAACCTGTTGTTAAAAACAGACCTGCAAGGAATTCTGTGAAGAAGCAGAAATCACCATGATGCTTTGCGCATCCTACAATGTCAAAACCATCACTGAGAGGCAGGCACATTGCCTAATGGTTTAGCCAGCAAATCCCCCATTGTTCTTATGTTCGCATGGGTCGCCTTTCATGTCACTCAAGCAGAGCAGACCCACCTTTTAAAGCCATGCGAGTGTGTGGATGATGACCTCAAGTGAACAAACAAGTAACAGTGCCCCTCTAACGTATCACATATTTACATTAAACTGCCTATATGAAACTCTAAAATTTATCGTGGAGGTTTTCTGGAACATAACCCCCGCAATAAACGAGGGACTACTGTATTACATTAACACTAACTATGATCCAAAAACACATTATCATTTCAAACTCATCTTACAACATTATTACATTACAAAAAGGCTTACAGATGATTAAAAAAAAAATGTGCATATCTTTTGCCTTGGCAACCTGTAAAAATTCCAATTGTCAAGTAATAACAAGACCTTCGTTTGTTAGTTTGAGTTTTTTGAAAGCGACTCGGTAGACCAAAAACATTCACACACGGTGACGACTCACCCTACCTTCCACAAACCCAGGCTAAACTTAACTCCTACCTGACATACAAAGATCTTAGAACAACCGAGATGCAATCACTTTAACATACTTCCTTGACACCAATTACTACTTTCCTATTAGCTAGGGCTTTGGTGCCATCTTGTGGTATATTGTGGCATTTCAGAAACCGCACAAAAACTGGTTACAGGTGAGGTTTAATGTATTATAAGAATTAGTATGACAGAAGGACTTCAGAAACCGAACAGAACTGCTAAACATAGTTAGTGTAAGCTGGAAAGTAAATGATCAATAAACAGATCTTGATATGTGCACTATTTGACCAGAAAATTATGGGGAGAGAGTTCGCTCAAAATTATTTACACAAATATATCCACGATTTTTTCAAATCCACACAAGTTGAGAATATTCACACGTGTGGGAAGGCCGGTCCCATTGAATATTTACCAATGACAAGTCACGATAAATGCACACAGAACAAAAAAAAACATGTAAATCACTGACAGAATTGTGGATTTGAAAAACATGTGTTTTTAAAAAAAAAAAAAACATTACCTCATTGAGGGTCATCTTATTGTTTTTCATCTTCTGCGGGGTGCTCTTCCATGTTCGCCCAAAGAAGTACTGGTGATTTCTATCAAAGAACGTCACTCGCAGCTGGTAGGTCACATCTGATTCAGCCTCCGGGGTCTCCTGTGAGGAGGGAAGACTCCCAATTTGTGTATAACAAAGACTCCACAAACAAGTTCAATATTTTTAAAGGTGCAAATTCCATCATGCCAAAAAATTAATGAGACAGTGGGTCAGGCACTAGATGTTAAATGGAATTTGTTATGTAAATACATTGTTTCCAAATTTGCAATCTGGATCAGATCCCGATGAAACTGTGGATTCTCACCGTGCATACTTTGTTCAAAATGGTTAAGTTTACTGAGATTGGGACTTATAGCTGGGAGGCTATAAGTATCATGTATCAACTCGGACTGAAACTAACGAAAATAATAATTGCTTTATCTGACAATATTTTTTTTCCTTGATTTCCTTCATATTTAAATTTAAGAGATTTCAATTCGAGATCATTACTATTTCAGTGTTCATATTTTCTGTGACTTTTTTTCGTGGCGTGCAGAGGTTTTTATCATGTTTTATCATGGGTGTCCTAGCTAAAAAAAAATAAAAAAAATGAAAAATAATAAAAAGGTGTGAAACACTAATATAAAAGATGGATTTATTTATTTGAAAAATACATGAAAAATGTGGGGAGGTTCGTTTTGGGGAGCTGGAGCGGATTCATGAAGTTTTAATTCATTTAAATGGAGAAAACTGATTTGACAAACGAGTACATAGACTGTGTTGTTCCACTATCCAACAATTAGAGGTGGCGCATGTATTTTATTAGAGTTTTTTTTTTTTTTTCATTTTTTTTTTTCTGATTTTTGTTTTAGCAACACTCCCTTCATCGCTAGCGCGCTAGCCAGGTGTTAGCGGTCGTCACCTTCGGTGGATGTGCCGCCGTGAGCCGGCTGAGGGTGAGTTGAACGCCGTGAGACTGAGTCAGGTGGCTGTCCGCAGCCTGGCGCAGCGCCTGCCCGACCGGTGGAATCAAGCGTCCCCTCTCGAACACGTCTCTCCAGCAGTCCGCCATGGATGCCAGGTCCTCTGTTTTCACCATACTTGTAGCATTGGCGACACTGTGAGTGGGCTCTCCTGCGGGCAAATGTTTTCAGAGGCTCACATATATCCGTGTCGTCGTTCACAATACACCTACATAACTAATAGACGTCCTGTTAACATCGGAGACTTGGGGAAACACTCAGCAAGGGACACGTTTATTTAAGGACTCGTGGTCGCTTTTCGCCGAAGCAGACACAGGGGGATCGCCATGTTAAGATGGGACCGTACCATCTTGGGCGCGGGGAGGGCAGGTCATGAGCAAAATCAAACGTTGCACCACGAGTATTTATGATTACGACGACAACGTTTATGCCACCGATTAAGAGTAATACGTAATATGTAAAGCGGTAGCGATGTATTTCATCGTGGAATATGACAAAGGAGGATTTTTTTGTGATGGCTGTGTGTGTTTGCCACACCTTGCACTTGGTGTCGCCTATCGCGTAGCGTCGGTTGCTATGGTATTAATCACGTTGCCATGCTGGTAACTCACAAATATATCTTTAACAACATCTTTATTATTTGCATTAAGGTTATGTTATACTTACTGATTTCTTTATTACATATTTTGTCTTTAAATTGTCATCGTCATCATCGGTAGTAGTAGTAGTAGGCTGGTCGTAGTAGTAGTACTAGTGTTTATAATTGTAACCATAATATATAAGCAGTAGTAGTTTATTTGTCCTCATTGTCTTTGTAAAATGATTTTCATACGCAATTAGTCATTAATTTCCGCACAACGACAAACTCGTGAAATTAGACGCTATAAACAAAATACAGCAGGGGGCAGCAAACCACAGTTAATGCGTGTTCGTTCAAACGAGAAAGCGGAAGCCATACAAACCAGTCCAGCGAGTAGTTTATATAAAGTATACACGAACGGACTAGTAAACATGTAAGCGTATTCTTATTTAGATATAAATAGGGAGATTAGAAACGAAGAAAACACACCAAAAGACAGTATATTATTTAAAATATTGCTTATTTGGAAAGATAGTGATGGGAAAACGCAATGCACCCTGGGATAGCTCGCCCTGCAAACGGAAATTCAAATAAATCGCATAGACATGTACATAGGTTGAGCCCCTAATGAGCGGGTGGGCTCGAAATGTAAGCGCGTCTGACATGTTGGATGTGGCAGATCTGCCCGAAGTATCATGCAATGTCAATGGACTGAACTTCATAGCTCGCGTGAAAGTGTACGTCTCTCCTTCACCCAATCATACACATAGACACTGTAACATATTTGGGGAACAGATAGGCACCAAAAAAGAACATACGTAATTTTTAATTATAATTTCAAATTGTTTCATATCTACTGAACTTTTACCGCTCCAGACGTACGTATTATGTAGTCTGGATAATAGTTGAATTTATTTTACTATGTTATCCCCATAATCTCTCCAGGGTAAATACATAGGTAATGACCAATCAATTGTATGTGTTTTTCTAATGATTTCATTCATGTTTACTGCTCCCAATAACACTGTTAAATATTGAGATGTTAATATTAGATATTTAAGATGTCACTAACCAGAACCTAAAATGCAGATGTGATGTGGATTTTCTGACTAAAGAGCACTGTTTACATATAATTAATTTTGATGGCTCGTTTTTGTATTCAGTGTTTGTTTTTTGTTTTTTTATCAATGATGGATTTTTATCAAATTACTAAGAACATTATATATATCGATATTTATTATTCATTCATAGTAATAACGACAAAGGCAGCAAATTACGATCGCAAAATGATGTTAATGGTAAAATATAATTCCTCGCGAGCTGGCTTTGAGTGGCAAACGGTTGGTTCCAGGTCATCCCTTAAGGAAATATGTAAACAAGGCATCGAACGATGTACTTCGCCACATCCAACATGGCGGGAGGTCGACGGAAAATATAGCGCCCAATGAGGTATCTAGCTATATTAGCACGTCTTCTCACGGATGGCCTGAATCGAGAACATGTTGACGAAAATGCGAGCACTGACCGACAAGAAGACGCAAAGAGAAGCGGCCAAATGTTTGCGCTTTTCGGGGAAAGCAGGCCTTTTAAAATCAGGAGCCTCCACGCAAACAAAAAGTACGGAGTTGCAGCGAGCGACCTGAAGGAGTTGCTTAAAAAGGGTTGCAGCTTATTCGAGGTTTGTCATTTTCTTCTGGTGTCGTTTTGAACTGGCGTGAAGTGTGCCACTTTTGATCAGACCAGCGCACGGTTAACGAAATAAGACAATTTTGCCAACAACTTTGTCACTACAGTAAGTTGTCTCTGAGTGCATGACAACCCCACTCTGCACTCTTAAAAATATACAATATTAAGATTTGGATGTTCTGCTGTTTTGCAGTTGCCACTTTCTGGTGCACATGTTTGTTTGTACGCTGACGGCACAAAGGTGACAAAAGAATTCTTCGCAACTTTGTCTGACAACACAGAACTTGTTCTCCTCGGTAAAGATCAGTCATGGGGCGGAGGTAAGTGAAAGGCGCACCTGCTTTTCTGACTGGGGCATCATAGATCCGTATGAGTTCTGAAGCGGTGATGGGTGACATCTTAATCTCTCTCTCATCAGCTGCGTGCGACATTGCCCAGTTGCTGAGCTCGGACCGGCACGCCACAGGCCTCGTCCGGGCGGCCAAGGGCCTCCTCTCGGATGAGAAATCTCTCAAGAGGCGCAAAATACTGAGCGACCTTCTCCGGAACCTGGAAGACCGGTCTGAGCTGGAGAGCAGAGATGAGGACGAAGACTGGTTCAGGGGTGATTTTCTCATACCATATCATGTACATTCAAATGATTTATTCCAGAGTTCAAATGTAACCTAGCCATCATAAAAGTCCTCTATAAACTTTTGTTACATTTGAAGGCTAAGTCAACATATTATGCATAGGATATTTTATCGTGCTTGTGTTCTAAACCAAACAGATTTCAACAGTATGCTTCCATCCACCTGCGAACAATTTTTTTGTTTGGCACACCAAAAATATTCTTTGGTCGACACCATTCTTAACAATTACTGTTTACTTGATATTTGATATTGAGCACGACGACTTGAATCCAATTAAAATGAAACACATTTTTAAAAAATCCAGCCATTCCTTGTGCTCCTTCTGGTGTGTGCGCCACGGCCACTAAAGGGGAGTATAACACAGACATACTGACTCAAACAAAGAATAACTTCACAACTAAGTGACTCTAAGGCGCACGTGTATTCGTTTTTTGCAGAGGATAAAGAATATATGCCAGTGGGTATAGATACATTGTCTGTCCACAGGCGTTGCATCACCATTGGTGTTCATGTCCGTTGCTTGAAGAGTTACGACACCGCGACAATCTATGATATCGGTTGGTTTGTCTGCGCCGTTTTGCATCGTGCGTTAGCATTAAGCTAGCGGACGTTCTTGTGTTCAAGTTGCGTGGTTGTTCCAAATACACAATAAGTAATTGTCTTTGTTTTGTAAATTCAAACTGGGAATGGCAATACACAAATTAAAGCCTTTTTTTTTCCCCTCGCTCTCAATTGTTCACTGCAGTATCCGCCAAAGTGCTGCTTGTTGTCAAGTGAGTTGAATAGAGTTTGCTGCAAAAAAAACTAGAGTCCGTCACTAAAGTTTTAATTCTCAAACTTATCCTCAGTCCCCACCAGCCTAATGTCTATTTTTTCACTTTCAAATTCATCCTGCGGGCCAGATTGTACCCCCTGTGGGCCATATGTTTGACACCAATGTATTTGTTATTTCTGCCTCCCGTTTAGCCCCGTGTGTCTGATTGCGTTTTCCACACAGGTGTGGAAGCTCGCTTCAAGACCAAGTCGGCCTACTTGAAGTACAACTGTGAAAAGAGGATAAGAAGCTACATGAAAGAGGTAAAGCCCTAAAGCATGTGACCGCTCCAACGTGTACCAGTTTCTCTTCTCTGTTGACAGTTGGATGAAGCCACGAAATCCGCGAGGAAGGCTAAAGTCCGAGTAGAGTGTTTGCAGGCGTCAGAGAGCATCTTGGAGATGCTGAAGTCAGACAAATTCAACGGCCGCTACTTTGACCGCACTCAAAAGGAGACGCATCGACTGTGTACGCGAGAAGGCTGGTTCACCTGCCAGGTACTGGGACTGAGTATTATCACCGTTGGAAACGCAGAATCACTGATACGGGACAGCTCTTGCACACTTGCATCCCCAGGGCTCCTTCGACCAGACAAAGTGTGCATCGCTCCACTCCATCAATCCGTACGGCAGCAGAGAGAGCCGCATCGTGTTCAGCACTTGGAATTTGGACCACAGGTTTGACAATTTCACTTCCATACAGGGAAGCCAAGGCTTATCTGCACTGACAATACATTTGCAATATTTCCACTGAGAGATTTGTGGAAGAAATGTCAAATATGTTCCAAGACAAGAACTACTAACGCTTCACGTGCCCTCGGAAAGCATTGAGCATATTGATATCCAGGGGATGAATTGGATTTATTGTCCGTTGAAGCATTATGAACACTCTGTGTTCCTCACTGTACTTGGATGCTAATCTTCATTGCGTTATCTCGTGTATGAAATGCGCTATATACTGTAAATAAATTTGCTTTGCTTCTTACATTTTAAAGAAACGCACTGACATTCTAAATAAATGTATATTAATGTATTCTAAATAAAATAATAAATACACTTAATTGTGCCATCATCACTCCAATGGTATTTTGGAGTACATGAGTAAACCGACAAGATGGCCAGTGAGATCTGGATTTGGAACAGCGCGCACACAGAATTGTTTTTTTTTTAAACTTATTTAAGTAAATGTATGAACGACTATTTAGGACAACACCAAAATGAATATTAGTTTAGTTTGGTGTAAGTAACCCTTTCTTTCCTGTAACATTGCTTTGTGCTCATAAGACTTTTTGCTGAAGTTACGTAATTGGTGTAATATAGGTACAGAAGATGGATATAGAATTAGAATGAGCCTTCATTTGTCCAGCGTTGGGAGAAATTTGGGTTTTACAGCGGCAAAGGAGGCAATTTCCAAAAATGTACATATTTACAAACACCAGGCTTTACTTAATACTTTCTTCTTGGAATATCACAGTTTTATTTTCCTTAAATTTACACTTCTTTGCTGATGAAATTTAACATTCTCGTAACTTTTGTCTCATTATTCTACAACTCTATTCTGGTATTTTGGTTGCTCAGTGTGGCCCCAATACTCTTGCGCATAAATGTACATAACAAAAGTGAGCATAAAAACATCAAATTTTTGTTTATACAGGATTGAAAAAAAGCGGACAATAATTCCTGCCCTCATGGAAGCGCTGCAGAATCACACAAGCGAAGACATCAATTTGACCTACTTCTACAGACTGCTGTTCACACGGGACAATCTGAAGCTGGTCCACATCGTGTGCCACAAGAAGGGAGCCCACAAGCTGGAGTGTGACCCAAACAAAATCTTTAAAAGAGTAAACAGAAAGCGCCGGGGGAAGAAGATGCGCTTGAAATGAATTTGTAACGTATTTGTTTAACAACAAGATGACCTCGCTGTTCAACCTGATTTTATCACCTACTCCGCTTTTCTTTTTTTTTTTTTTCCTCCAAGGAATGACAAGATGTCACTTGCAGCCACCTAAAATGAAGCAAGAAAACATGTTAATCTTGGCACGGCAATGTTTATTGCATTAAATGCTTATGCTGAGTTTGAGACAATCACTCAGTCTGAAAGTTGGATTGTACAATAAGAAAAGCATTCAGCATGAATAAGGCATGGAGTTAAAAAAAAAATTATATATATAAATAAAACAGCTAGATGGTCTGATCAACATGCTTTAGATGCGATCATTTTATAGTGCAAAAGCTATGACACTCACAGATGACGAGATCAGAAGTTTACTTTTGATGGTGTCTTTTTTTTGAAAATGTGACCGCATACGCAACGGTGTATACTGAGCTGCATTGAGAAATGTTTTTATCTATACATGTACACACAGTTGTGTAGCGTTAAAGCTGCCTAAGCATATAATCCCATGAAAGGAATATGAACATGACAATCCAAAACAATTTCAAATATTAAATGCTCATTTTCAATAGATTTGTTATGGACCTTTCTATGTTTAAAAAAAAAAGGTGCTTATTTCAAGTTGCATCATTCGACATTACATCTTACTTTAACAATCTCAGTTTGGCCGCTGGTGTGAAACAAACACTTCAATACATCGCTTCCAAACACTACAGGAGGGATTTCAAATATTTTCATTACATGGCAAATTCTTAATAATAGCACCTTCAATATGTCTTTAATCAAAATGGATTTTGACATTAGAAAAGCTGAATGTTTGAATACAATGATGACATTCACACACTGCGGCATTGTGCACGTTTGCTTTCCTATGTATTTATAGAATTGAATTCTGAGGGATTGGTTAGATCTGCAAAATAAGTAAGTGGATGTCAAGAGATTTTGAATCTACCAGTGAATTGAGGCAAAATGCAAACTTGGCACTCGAAAATACAGTGCTGTGGGGAATAAAGACAATTCATTTGGTACAGCCACACAATCTAGTGATACCCAATACAAAAGATAAAGATTGGAAAGAATAAGGAAAAAAAAAAAAAGATCAGTTTTGATTGACGCGGTCAGAGGGGTTTAGCTTTAACAATAGAGTGGTCCGCCACTATTTGAGGGAAATAGAGACCAAGCCTGGCGCTGATAGAGAATTCCCATGAATAATTGACGCTCCCCTTTCAGTGATTCAAATTGCCCGTATAAAACCTTCAATATAACAAACTATGATCCCCAAACACTTTAATAGTATTTTAAGCGCTAACAAAAATCTTCAAACATTACTGAACCTTTAAAAATAAGGTAAAGGATAAAGGATTACTGTAGCGGTAAAGTCTGGTCTAAAACAATGAACCTTAACAGGAGTTGCATCACTGGTGCCAATGCTCAGGGGGCGGCAGCCTGTGCTGGTGGGAAACCGCTGATTTGTGGGTCGCGGTTGCATACAATGGCTACCGCTTCGTTGTGATAGATTGCAATTAAAAAAGGGAAAAACAAAAAGTGATAGATGGCAGATGGTCTTGATGTTTAGTACTGGTTGGGCAAAACTAGCGTGAGCCAAAGTAGCCGCAGCAAACTTGGGTGCCGCAATCTTATCTTGTCTCTCGCGCTGACTGTCAGTCACAAATCTAAAACATCTGCTCTTAGATTTGTGATTGGATGAGAGGCGGGGGGCTGGTGGAGGCGTGAATTAGCGTGTCCACACAAAACTTTTTATCTTTTTGCCTTCTGCTGCAAAAGTTTGGTTGAGCGGACCACTAGTAAGATGTTTTCGGGTGTGTTAATGGCCGATAGTCACTATTTGTTGCCTCAATTAAAGAGAGCCTACATTAAAACACATATCAAACAATACTGGAGACAACATTTTTCCTGAAAAATAGCCATGTTACAATCACAAAAAGGCACGTTTTCTGCATATAATGGAAGATCGGTTAAAATGACAAAAATATGAAAATGGATGCATTAAAGAATGTTGAACCACTGTATGTTTATGTTGCACTTATTTTGCATCCCTCATGGAATCGCTAAGATAAATTGTTTATAAAACCGCGGTTTTATAATAATGAACATTGTTAAATTAGCACCAGTGTCAATCATAACTGAGCATTAGTAAAATATTTGTAAAGGCAGAATTGTTGATTCAATTCCTGTCATGGATGTCATCGGGTGCAACTAATGTTGTGGCCAGTGACTAATTTGTTCACATTGAGCTCGAGATTTGCTCATGGTCTCATCAAGGCATCAATAAATAACTGCTGTTGATATGCGGTGGCAATAACCCTCTCACTCTAAATATTAACCAAGACCATCTTAGTGATCCCCAGCTGTTCCACTGATGACCAGGTCAACACACGGTATGTTACTATTGTCAGCAGGCTTTTGAAGCTATCCAAGCAATGTTGGCTTGTCTTGAAAGGGGTTTGTCTTGAGGTTAGTTGGCCGATCCTCCACTACAACAGCGCTAAGAAACGGCTGGGCTTGCCATACTCGCGTGTCAAAGTTGGATCTTTCCTCGAATGTCAGCTGCAGTACCAAAATAGCTCAAATTACCTTGGCGCTTGTGACAGCTGAGTGGACGAAATACATTTCTTTTGGAGTTCTGAAATGTCCATCAGAGCAGTCTCTCTTTACAAAGTGCCGCCGCTGTCCCCTTGGGGGAGGCCCGCCTCCTCCTCATCCTCGTCGCTGTCCTCTCGAGCGACGTAATGCCGCCGCCTGTGCTGCTTGTTGTGACGGGAGGAAGTCGCTGATGTTCTTTGAGGAAAATCCTGCCCGGCGAGAGACCTTATTTTTGTAATCAAGGCAACATATTTTTGAAGGGACACATGAATCACACCAATGGCTTACCTGTACAGCATCCAGATTTCCAAAGAACTGCTCCACAGGAAGAATCTGGTTGCTGTCGTCATCAGGGAACATGTTTTTGTCCGTTTCTTCACAATCCATGTCCTCAGGCTCGGACCTGTCCTGTACATCGTACCATGCGCAGGTGTCCAGCAACAGGGCCGCCCTCACCGTGTTCTCTTTTCCCTCCTGTCCGTCCAGCAGAGGAGATGCTGAGCATCGCCGCCTGCCAGTGGACTGGAGACACTCGCAGCTGATGCGAGACGCTCGCTCTGCGTCACCGGCCACTTTGTTGTCAGCGCCACCCGCTGAGCTGCTCTCTGCTGTAGAGTGAGTCTTCTGACTTTTCATGCATTTCCTCCTTGTGGTAGAACCCTGTGACCCAGTTGCAAGATCAGGCTCTGAGTGCTGCTGCAATCAGTCATCACCTCAGAGTTGAGGCTCTCATAAATCAAGGTACCACTGTATTTTGTTTGTTTAAATTGTGATATGTAATGAAACCAGTAAATTAAGTTTAGGAAGTGTTTTATTGTTTTTCAGTGGCACTCTGTGGGCCCCGCCATTGCATTGATGTGCTCCCACTTCAAGTATAAGAAATCTTACTTTCAACGAACTTCCAGTTTGGAAAGACTTTCTGGTTTCCTGGAATGCAGCATGTAGCAGCATCACCATCACGTTTGGCTTCATTATGACGGGAGATTATAATCCAGGTTACCCAATTTAGTCCACTTGTTTAAAGACTTACAGAATTTAGATTCTCAAACCTGCACTGCTGTTGAACTGCCGTTTAACATTTGTCAGTTAGTCTGACTAACTTATCTTGCCAAAATGAAGCAAACATTGACTTTTTTTTTTTTTTTTTTCCCTTGCCTCCCTTTAGCTTGTTCTAATATAAGAAAATCACAAAGTCCAAATGTTATTTTTAACCTCAGGAGTCACAGCTGCTTTGAAATATGATTCCTCCAATTGAAGACTATTGACAGCAGAGCCAATGGGAACATTAAGTGCGAAGTGTTCCAAGTAAACAAACCTTTGGGGGGGGTGTGGCCTCAGAGATGTTCTTCCTCTTTTTGTGCTTTAAATCGTTGAGTTGACCGGGCATCTGCAATAATAAAAACATCCATTAGTCATCGTTAATCACCTATTTACCTTTTGTCATCAAGTGTTTTAACATTCTAAAGCACCGTTCTTTAAGTGTCGTGATTGCGGTTTGACTGTATACCGTAGACCACTGGTGTTAAAATCAAGGCCCACAGGCCAGATCTGGCCTGTACTGTAATTTTATGTGGTCCGCAAGAGCTTGCCACTAATTTTTCCTTGACTTAAAAATCATAACATACATATATATATATATATATAATAATCAATTGCAGGGGATTATTAGGTTTAGAAAAAGGACAGTAAGTGTAACTGCATGAATTAATGAAGCCTGCTCGGATGATAGGTGAACCATCTTTCTCAGACAAACACAACAGTCCAGTTCCGATCGGTTCAATGCCCTGAGAAGGAAATTACCTGGATGAATTAGAACACTCACAAGCAACAGTATTAACATTAAAGTGTATACTTTTTTTTTTTTTTTTTTTTTTTAACAAACAACGTGAAGCGAAGAACGTACCTCCTTGACCACTGGTTTAACACACTCCTGTGTTTTCAACTCAATGTCCGGAAATTAGTTCGCTAGCTAAAACTGTACGAGCTAGCGGAACTTCGACTTGAAGTTGGTTACCGTCAAAAAAGCTTAACGTAAAAATAATAATAATAATAATAGCTTAACTTCCATTAATGTCGTTTTAGACGCTCCCTAAAGTGGCGCTGAATTCCAGTGACGGTGTTCCAAGCTAACAGTAACACTGCTCACAACGAGCGAAGCGTTAACATGAATCGATTTCATCTGTCAATCATCAATCCCAGCCAGAAACTTACCTTGTGCATCGTCGATTCGAGGCACTTCTCCTATTTTGACTGGTGATGACGTTGGCTTTACATGCGGCTGATGTCTTCCCGATGTGACGACGTCGTTGATGTTGTTGTTGTTTTTCGACCATTACCTCTGGTCGCTGTCCTCGTATAGCCTCGGCGACGCCTTGCCCCGCGCGTATTTCCTGCTGCTAAGGGGTTCGCGTTCGGGTCGCAGCGTCGTGACGTCAGACGATGCCGACGTGGCGTCATTTCCGGAAACGAAATCTCACGCATACGTACGCATTATACCAACTACCGCCTCCAAAAAACAAAATACAAACATTACAACCAACATAATCCAAAACGAGAAATATGATATCATCATATGGTATTATTGTAAACCACTGTAGCATTATACACAGTTTAATCATTAGCAATGTTCTTAAATGTAGGAAAATAAAATAAAAAATACTGTACTTCAATAATTAAATTGCAATGTAATGCTGATAATATTTTAATAAAATGTTTACCTAAATAAAACTAAAACAGTTTTTGAAGATTAAATGCAAATTATTGGACTAAAACGTTAAACTGTACTTGGTCGGTGATTCTTCTGCTACCACTAGAGGGGGCTCATGTACCACTATTGCATACAGGATGTTGAGCCCACTCGACCCCTATCTAGTGAATTTAAGTGTGGGGGGAAACAGAAAAATCAATAGCTTTGTTTTGACTGTAGAGATGACATGCAAAATCCTCTTGGGCCCTTCAGATCCTGGTCACCACCTCTTCCAGCTCCTTCCCTCAGGTAGGCGCTATCGATCAATGCAAACTTATACACTTCTTCCCTCTTGGCATCCACTTCTTAAACAGTCGACTTACAATTCCATTGTCACATGCTGTCACTTTTTTGCACATCTCTGCTGAGACAACTACTACATTACTATTTGCATGTGTTGTTGACCAATACTGGCCACTCATGTCCTTGAGAACTCTCTGCACCATTTGCACAATTTCCACTGCACCAGATTATCGCTCTATTAGTCACTTCAAACTGCTATAAATTGCTTGAGGACTCTGCATCATTTGCACAATTGTCACTGTATCAGCATTACCACATTACCGGTAACCTTTCATTGCTCAATGACTCTCCGTAGTGTGTTTTTATGTCTCAAAAGTTGTTGTTTTTTGGTCGCAATGGTTGTATGTTGTTGTACTAGAGCGGTGTTTTTGACATACTTGGCAAATAAATATGATTCTGACTTGTCTGAGAGCGTCCGCACTCTACTTGTAATGACGCATTAACGTTCCTAGTTGTAATTTACCATTATGTCCGCTAGAGTGCGCCAGAGGTAAATCCAGTAGCACCCCAATAGAGCCTGGTCAGACCCATTGATGGAGCATGGATAAAACATTTCTGTTGGAATTACATTTTGTTTGTAATTTATTAAAGGCAACGCATTTTACTTGCTGAAAAACAACTCGTGTGTTTTTATTCTTTACAATGAAACAAGGCACAGTTCTCGTAGCTGGATGTAGCGTTTCCTGTCCAATATAGACAGCTAATTCAAGTATAAATGTGAAAATACGGGAAACCTGCTATAATAATCAGCTATAATAAAAATAATAATAATAAAACAAGTATGTTATAACATACAAGGAATTTGTCGTCGGTAGTTGGAGTCACTTTCGTCCTTATATTGTCGTAAAAAAATATACATTTAGGACACATACACAAATGTACAAAAGTACAGAAAGTCGTTAGCAAATATATATATATAAGTGTGCAATAGTGCACTAATACTTATCAAATCGAAATGATTTGCAGAGCGACTACGATGAACACAAGCACTTACAGATATGTACAAATTGCCAAAATTGCCACTGTAACATTTCAAGTGAACCGTTTAAGCCATTAGAATATCTGTTAACTCCACTCGAATCCAAAAATTAGTCCAAATATACCAATTGTACATTTTCCCTTGGGTTTCCATCACACGTACAGTTGACACCTGTGACCAAAAAAAATGACGATGAGGAGTGGGAGGATGTTTGGAGGAGGAGAGTTGAGTAAAACCGGGGGTGGGTCTGTGCGCGCGCCCGTGCTCGCAGTCACAAACAAGTCCGGGTCCATCCTACGTGCCTCGCTGCGTATTTCCACCGCTCTCGGAAGCCGACCTGCGTCCCCACTTCAGCGCCAGCATGGCCCAAAAGAGCCCCGGGGCCACGGTGTCAGCGCATTCTGTTATCCGGCGGCACAGGGCCCGCGGGGGACCGCGAGAGAGGGCGTGCTGGAGACGAGAGACGCAAAGTTGAGGGAACATCACGATGGTGGCGCAAGGGGAAGCCTCGGAGAGCCGCGGTCCATCGCACTGAGCACCATGGAGCAGCTTCTCCGGAGAAACCGTCTGGGTCTGCTGAAGTCCCTGCTGAGCCTCTCCCTGTTCTTCGCCTCCCTTCTCTTGCTCCACAAGCTCAAAGTTCCCGAGAAGGACAACATGGGCACGTATAGGAGGCACGCCGGTTGGTGCGGGGAGTGTTTTTCGTCCAAGAAGGAGGACGGCAAGCAGACTTCTACGAGCCATAACCACCGGATGGTTCCGGGCGCGCAGCGGCTTTCCAACCGAAGCGCTCCGTTCTGGGACGTGCAGGTGCTGAACTGCAGCGAGGACGCTGCGGTGAAAACAAAGGACTGGTTCCGGAGGCTGGACCCGAGGTTTCACCAGTTCGTCCTGCGCCGCCACTGCAGGTACTTCCCGATGCTCATCGATCACCCGGAGAAGTGCACGGCCACGGACGGAGGGGTGCACCTCCTTATGGTGGTCAAGTCCGTCATTGAGCACCACGATCGGCGCGAGGCGGTGCGTAAAACCTGGGGTCGGGAGCACACAGCGGAAGGGAAGACCGTAAAGACCCTCTTTCTTTTGGGGAGTCCTTCCGTTGGCAAAGATGCCAAGAACCTGCAGAAGCTGATCGAATACGAGGACCAGATCTACGGGGACATCCTGCAGTGGGATTTCATGGACACCTTCTTCAACTTGACCCTGAAAGAGGTCAACTTTCTCAAATGGTTCGACATCTACTGCGCGGGCGTGCAGTTTATATTCAAAGGGGACGACGATGTGTTTGTGAACACCAAGAACCTGCTGGACCTCATCGCCTTCAAAGTGGAGGTGCATAGCGAGACCACCCTGTTTGTGGGGGACACCATTTCCAAGGCCATTCCCATCCGGAACAGACAGAGTAAATACTACATCCCCAGGGAGCTCTTTGATAAGCCATACCCTCCTTATGTGGGTGGAGGGGGGTTCCTCATGTCCTCAATGGTGGCCAGGAGACTCTTCGTGGTCTCCGAGGACATGGAGCTGTACCCCATTGACGACGTCTTTTTGGGCATGTGCCTGCAGAGCCTCCGTCTGAGCCCGGAGATGCACTCTGGCTTCAGGACCTTCGGCATCACCAGGCGCCGGGTGAGTCCCATGAACAGCGAGCCGTGCTTTTACAAGAACCTCATCGTGGTGCATAAACTGAGCGCCCAGGAACTCCTCAAGATGTGGAGCCTGGTGCACCACGACGAACTGGTTTGTGCACGGAGGACCTCTGTATGACATTTCAATGCAAAAATCCATGAAGGAAAGTAGAGGACTTGATTATGTTGAAATATCAGGCCTTTTTTTTTTTTTTAACAGTCATGTCCACTCCGGAGTCCTTTTCACTTTTGGGAAACCACTAGCATACAGGTCTACAGTGCAATTCCAAGTGCCATTTCAAATTTAAGCCTCATGGATCAAGAGTTGAATGCGCGATGGATGTTCGTGCCTTACATTACCAACATATTGCAAGTTTTATTGTGCAACAACATCAACAAAATCAGGGTAAAAGGAAACCAAAACTGTCTGAAAATCTGTGGATTTTAAAATTGTTTTTTTATTATAGTGTAAATAAAAACTAAAGGTCTTTGTTCATCTCTGTCAAAAGCGACTTGTTTGATTCATGAATAAAGAAAACCTATTTGGTAATAACATCAAAACCATTGTTATATTTATTTCATGAAATGCTGGTACTTTTTTGCAGGAAAAAAAAGTTGTCATTGTCACTGATGACGTACATAGTCCAAAAACGTACATGACCATGATTACATACTTACATACACTCACCTATGGAAAGTCAAATAACCTTTACATTCACACTACCAAAAGCTTTAGCAATGGTGCAGAGTTGCTAAAGTGCGCATCTCATCTGGCAAGACAACAGTCATTGAATATGGAACGCCACCGGACATATATCAACAGCTGTATGATAGCATGTCTCCCTTGGAGAGCTGTCAGATCTGACAAAATAACCCGTGGTGATGTCATCAGGGGTTATCTCGGTGCTAGCCGGACACGAATGGTTCTATTTGCCATATGCCGGACACTTCAGCAGCGTAACGCACTCAACTCTCTATCTGTCTTGAATCTAGTCTTCTGCTTATTCGGTATAGCTAGCAACTTACTCTTTTTTTCCTACATATATTTAAATCTTCCCTACTGCTCTCATCACTCTTTTTCTTGTTTTCATCTTACATGGGTGCGGTATACAAATTTTTTTTTTTTTATTGCATACACCTCATTGATTACTGAGATTTTGCATCGTCCACAGCACAGACAGTGCTGTGCAGTCTGATTAGAAACAAATATATTTTGTTGGCCAAAATGATTCAGACCTTGGTCATATGATAAGTTAGAGTCAATCTTTCAATTGCTAAATGGGTACCTGCGGGCTGGAAATGATTAAAAAAAAAAAAAAAAAATCGGGGAAAAAAAGAAATTGTGCAAAGATAATGTATTTATAATGCTGACAAAAGAGGTAAATGTTACCAAGTTATCAGAACCTTTATTAATACAGGCCTATTTTTTCTTTAGTTTATTGGAGCGCCCTATTTTATGGTAGAAGTTATCAAGATCATGTTAGAATGGGGCAAAACATTATTTCCGCAAAGCTGTTGGATAAAATCAGCGATATGAATATTGTAATCTAACAGAGCTTCTTAGTCTTTTGCCAGGTCCTTGTGTCAGTCCCACCTAAAAGATACATTTTAAACAAATAAAAACGGAAAATTCGGCCAGGGTATGAATTCTTTTGTGTTAAATTCAGCATTACGTTCTCACGAGAGCAACACCGAGGAAGTCCGATCCACATTTAGGTACATTACCAATTTGAATTGAGTAAAAGTTGCAAATCTAAACTTATTATGATCCCAAATGAGAGGAACTGATATGTATTCAAATCACATGGCTTAGAATCTCTTTTACAAAAGACCATGGCATCTGTATTGTAGGGTGGCAGGAATACTGACACATGGTTGGTGTTTACTGTTGATCCTCCATAGTGACAAGGTGAAGTCTCTTCTTCAACAATCACCGCTTCCCTGGTGTATGTCCTCTAGCGAGGGGTGCCAGAGGTGGGATGTGACTGCCTCTTCCCAAAGGCTTGGCTCTACCTCGAGTGCCCGCCGACCACGTGTGTGTGACCTTTGCGCTAGCAACAGACGTACCTGGAAAGAGAGAACCGTCACTTGTAAGACATTCGACGGTGATGAAAGACCTCGTCGTATGGTCTATTTATCACCAAAACAAAGCAGCCTCCATAACATTGAACGTGTAATGAATGCAGACAGGTAAACTTGCTCATAAGCAAAAAGATGATAGTGATGACACTGTCATTCTGAAAGCAGCACCCATAACAATTAAAGCAGCGGTGTCAAACGTACGGCATGCAGGCCATAACCAGAAAGTCTGGTGGTCCAATCCGGCTGCTGGGGATTGTTGTACACACGCCTATAATGTATTGTATTATTGGTTAAATAACTTCATGTGCAAATGTGCAATTACAAATGAGTTTGTCAAGTAACATGGGGCATGTTTATTCAAATGTTTTAGTGACTGGCAGGGGTGCCATACATTTGCTGCCCAGCCAGTCACATAGATCCTAGCATCAGTTATGCGTTTCATTCCTAATGCACAGCCAGCCAGGCAGTGATGTCCTCATTATAATGTATTTAACGGAAAACTTATCTCAGCACAACCCGGCCCCCTTCAACGATTGGTTTCGTCAGCACCCTGGTCCCCCCCTCCCAAAATGGGTCCCAGGTGAGTTTATATTGTGTCACGATTGACAAACAATAATATAATTGGAGTCTTTAGCTTAAGCGGGTTTGAGAATCAAATAAAAATGACCATTAAGTGTAAAAGTAGCAGCAGTATTCACTACTAGTGTGCGTCGTCCAGCTCTGCTTTCTCCGAGGTACACCTTGAGGAGTAAACACATTTCATGTTTGCATTTCTGTGTTTGTACGAGTTAACAGCTATTGCGGATATTGTGGCTCTAAGGAGTCAAGGAACTGTCATTAAAAAATGACAATCACAATTCAAATAATAAAATAAATATACATGCCGATATCCAGCAAAGTACATTCTGTCACTAGGTTAGGAAGCCAAATTGGGAAAAGTTGCACTTTGTAATGCTCTCTCAAAAGGGTGCTGTGCTGGTGGATGTGTGGACAAGGGGATATGAATGCTTCACCTTGTGCTGGCTGGGTTCTCTGGGACACCGCGGTCCTGCGTGAGTTTTGTTTGCAGCCCTCCCTACCCGTGAGGTGAGCCTTCCAGGCCTGCAACAGGTACAAAAGTAGCTCAGTAAGTCCAGTCATGCCCTTGAAGCGCCTTTTATCGGTGACGGGCACGGGCAACTGTAGGCCCAGTCAACGGCGGAATGGCGGCCCTCCTTCCCTCTACAACACTGCAGCCTTTCATGGCATCCTGTTCAGGGCTCTGGCAGCCAGAGTGTGACTTTCTGGTAATGTTTTTTTCCCCCTCAGCAATTTTGAAGGGTGTGTTTACATGAAGAAATTACATGTCATGTCTTAATTTTAGATGAAATCACAGCGGAGTACATTTATATACAATCCATTTGTGTCACGTCTCCTTGAACAGTATGTGCTTGTATGCACTCTATGATAATAGCGGATGGCCAAAATCACCAATTGATAAAAAAAAAAAAAAAAGCGCTGGATAACAGATTGGGGCTCAGACGTTTTAATCCAAAGACACAGCTGTTGCTGTGTTTAACAGAAAACCTGAATATACAGAAAAAAGGAACAACAAATGAGATGTTTTCTGATTTCCCACTATTTTATGAATGTAACAAAAAACTACCCTTTAAAGTCGAACACAGCCGAGTTAGTACAATTGGGAAAGACAAAAAAAAATGATGCAGTGGTGACACACACAACCTCAGCAAATTTGGCGAGACTTCATCTCAGAGAGCATACAAAGGGTTAGCTACACACATACACTACTCCTGTACTACTGTATATATTTTAAATAATCAATAGTTTTGCTCTAATTAGGGTCTTGTGTATATTTGTGCCATCCTTGCATCGACTAGCACAAAATCAAGCCTCCTTTCCCTTACATACATGCTTTTTTTAATGAACGCCATTAAAGATGGGGCTCTTCGGGCCTGCTTTTGCAATTACTTCATCTTGAGAAGAATAACAACCTCAAGGAACAAAGACGTCTCCTCTTTTGAAGTCTTTAAAGGGGTCGGCAAAAGCAGTGTTTTACCTCCACACCTGTTTGATCTTTTACACTACACATTCATTAGCTTCTGTGTTGGTTTCAGGGTAAAGGGGAATGTCTCACAGATTGAAGTCCAAGCCCAGGTTCTGTGAAAGGCCCTGGTTTGTCTTTGGATAGGAGGCCCTTGCTAATAGTAAGAATTATTTTATTTGTTTGCATTAGCATAAACCAAATAAAAAGTTTGTGAGTGACATAGTTCAGGCCTTCCCACTAAAAATCACAAAACGTTAAAGAATCCAATCAAAGGTTTAAAGGGCTGTGGTAACACAGTTGGTTTAGCTTGCTCACTGATGTTCAGAATCTTACCTCTTCTCCCGGCAAAAAGTTGGTGTGACACAAAGGGCAGTGGCTGGAGTGTTTACCTGAGATGGGGGCTGAGACAGAAATGGGACACCTTTAAGCTACCGTATAGGTAAAGAGGACATCCCTAAAAGACTGGAGAGGAAATGAAAATGTGGTATGAAAGACAGACTTTTTAAAAATAGGCATTGTTTCAACAATGGATGCCATTCATTGGGTCGCATTAAAGAAAATCCAATCTCCAAATCAAGCATAATGGTCTTTTATGACACAACAAAGTCTAACTTTAAAGCAACACAAAAGACTCAAACTTTTCAATTATTAATACTGACACATGGTTGGTGTTTCAGATCACCGGTTTTCCATAGTACGAGTTTTATTTCGGTAGCAATAAAGCAGAGGCTAGAGCTTTTTGCCAAATTTAGAAATGTGTTTGTCTGCTTTGTTTTATAGTTTGTTGTAATATTGAAGCACAATGGACAAGTGCTTAGCACGTCTGTCTAAGAGCTCTGAGGTTTAATCACCTCATCCAGTCGATCAGTCATGCAAATGTTTACTGGGAAACTCACGTTTGCAAGTGGTACCCTGGACGTGTCTAGTCAGCTCTTCAGTGGCCACTGCCTCTGAACAGCGCTGGCACTGGCTGAACTTGGCTCTACTTTCACATTCATTTAGTAGGTGCTCTGTAAAGCCCGCGATCTCCACTACCTGTGAACACAACGCGGAAGAGTATGCAGGAACGTTCCATTAAAAGAATGACAACTTTTTGCTTATGAGGCAGTTTACCTGTCTGCATTCATCACAGCGTCTCAGCATTGGACAGTGCTTCCAATAGTGAAGGTCTAATCCATCGTCGGTGAAAGAATCATCAGTTTTACCGCAGAATATACACAAGCTGAAAAAAAAAGTGGAATGACAAACGATAATCGACTAAAACGGTCACAAATCTGGAACATCTACTATATATGAAATCAAATGTCAATAGTAGTCAGCTCAATGAAGTCACTTACTTATCCAGATACGTGACAGATTGGTGGACCTCTACTGTGCGTGTTGTCTTGTTCGGAGGCAATTTGAGAACTGCAAAAAAATAAGATGAAATCTCTCACAAGAGATTAAACTTTTAAACAATGTAAAATAGAATAGTTTTTATATTTTGCAGCCTTGGTGGGTTATATGTGCAACCCCAATTCCAATGAAGTTGGGACGTTGTGTTAAACATAAATAAAAACAGAATACAATGATTTGCAAATCATGTTCAACCTATATTTAATTGAATACACTACAAAGACAAGATATTTAATTTTCAAACTGATAAACTTTATTGTTTTTAGCAAATAATCATTAACTTAGGATTTTATGGCTGCAACACGTTCCAAAAAAGCTGGGACAGGTGGCAAAAAAGAATGCTCATGAAACACCTGTTTTGGAACATCCCACAGGTGAACAGGCTAATTGGGAACAGGTGGGTGCCATGATTGGGTATAAAAGGAGCTTCTCTGAATTGCTCAGTCATTCACAAGCAAAGATGGAGCGAGGTTCACCTCTTTGTGAACAAGTGCGTGAGAAAATAGTCGAAAAGCTCAAGGACAATGTTCCTCAACGTACAATTGCAAGGAATTTAGGGAGTTCATCATGTACGGTCCATAAAATCATCAAAAGGTTCAGAGAATCTGGAGAAATCACTGCATGTAAGCGGCAAGGCCCAAAACCAACATTGAATGCCCGTGACCTTCGATCCCTCAGGTGGCACTGCATCAAAAACAGACATCAATGTGTAAAGGATATCACCACATGGGCTTAGGAACACTTCAGAAAACCAATGTCAGTAAATACAGTTCGGCGCTACATCCGTAAGTGCAACTTCAAACTCTACTATGCAAAGCAAAAGTATCAACAACACCCAGAAACGCCGCCGGCTTCTCTGGGCCCGAGCTCATCTAAGGTGGACTGATGCAAAGTGGAAAAGTGTTCTGCGGTCCGACGAGTCCACATTTCAAATTGTTTTTGGAAATTGTGGACGTCGTGTCCTTTGGCCCGGGCCAAAGAGGAAAAGAACCATGCGGACTGTTATGGACGCAAAGTTCAAACGCCAGCATCTGTGATGGTATGAGGCTGTGTTAGTGCCAATGGCGTGGGTAACTTACACATCTGTGAAGGCACCAGAAAAGGTGATGTAACACAGTGGTAAATATGACCCTGTCCCAGCTTTTTTGCAGCGTGTTGCAGCCATAGAATTCTATGTTAATGATTATTTGCTAAAAACAATAAGGTTTATCAGTTTGAACATTAAATATCTTATCTTTCTAGTGTATTCAATTAAATATAGGTCAAACATGATTTGCAAATCATTGCATTCTGTTTTTATTAATGTTTAACCCAACGTCCCAACTTCATTGGAATTGGGGTTGTAATAATATTTTATTTATTATTTAGCTATCATCTTTATTTGATTTTTATTTATGTACTGTACTTTATTTTATCAAAATATTTTTTTTTAAGTGCTCTATAAATAAAGTTGAGTAAAATGTAAAATAGTAGGTGCTTCATGGTTGATACAACTATAAAGTTCAATTTCTGGACTTCAAATGGAACTTCACTGGGTGCTGAGGTGTTAAGTTACGTGGAATTCAAAGGTTGCTGGGCAAAACGAAACACACAAAAAAACGGATTAGGGCAAGAGAGATAAACTTGGATAGGCTTTGCCAAATGTTAGCAGTGATGACCTTTTCAACTCCTTAAGTTGTGAAAGCAATCCACAATAAACAGGTAATGCTAATGAGGCCATCATCATTTGACCTTGAAGTTACAAAAGACTACCGGTACATTGTAACCACCCTCAAGACCAAAAATAAACCGTTGGAAGGCATTACACTGATTTTGGTTCTGCATCCACATACTTTGTTTACCAGCCTTTTGAGACACTCTCCCAACTTTAGGAACTTCTTTCTTGGCCATTTGTCCTTTGATACTTTTACTGTCCCTCTCCTTGAACAAAACACACACACGTGAATAGAGAGTCACAGTCCAAAAGATGACGACACAAACATTCAAATTGTTGCTTGACAATGGAAGGTGTCCTTGTCCCAAAGTGCCACAATTATTTGTATAAGAGTCAAGTGACGTTATAAATGTTGAGAGGCCTTCACAAGGTGTCATGTAATTGAGGTGTGATGACAACTCCACCTACTGTTAACTCCTTCATGGCAGCCAGCTGCTTTTGCACAGAGTGGATCCCCTCCTCCTTCTCCTCCTGCCCATCCCTTGGATCACCGCCCTTCATAAGCCGTATGAATTAATAACAACGTCAATACATCATTCATCATCTGTGTTTACTTTTACTTGCATTACAAGCAGTGCGACCTGACGTGTCCTACCATATTAAAGTTTTGCAGACTGTTGGAGCAGCAAGGTTGTACTACTGACGTAGATCACTGAGGCGCAACAGTGTGCCAATTAGGTAATGGTAAAAAATAAGCTTAGTCACTTGGTGACTCACGAGCGTTACAGTAAACTCTTCCTGCAGGCCAGTCATACAACAAAAGCCAACTTGTACAGTGGGGCAAAAAAGTATTTAGTCAACCACCATTTTTGCAAGTTCTCCCACTTAAAAAGATGGGAGAGGCCTGTAATTTTCATTATAGGTATACCTCACCTATGAGAGAAAAAATGAGAAGAAAAAAAAAACAGAAAATCACATCTGATTTTTAAAGAATTTATTAGCAAATTATGGTGGAAAATAAGTATTTGGTCAATAACAAAAGTTAATCTCAATACTTTGTTACATACCTTTGTTGGCAATGACAGAGTTCAAATGTTTTCTGTAAGTGTTCACAAGTGTTTCACACACTGTTGCTGGTATTTTGTCCCATTCCTCCATGCAGATCTCCTCTAGAGCAGTGATGTTTTGGGGCTGTCGCTGGGCAACACAGACTTTCAACTCCCTCCAAAGATTTTCTATGGGGTTGAGATCTGGAGAATGGGTAGGCAACTCCAGGACCTTGAAATGCTTCTTACGAAGCCACTCCCTCGTTGCCCATCATGGATCATTGTCATGGTGAAAGACCCAACCACGTTTCATCTTCAATGCCCTTGCTGATGGAAGGAGGTTTTCACTCAAAATCTCACGATACCTGGCCCCATTCATTCTTTCCTTTACACGGATCAGTCGTCCTGGTCCCTTTGCAGAAAAACAGCCCCAAAGCATGATGTTTCCACCCCCATGATTTACAGTGGGTATGGTGTTCTTTGGATCCAACTCAGCATTCTTTCTCCTCCAAACCCAACAAGTAGAGTTTTTACCAAAAAGTTATATTTTGGTTTCATCTGACCATATGACATTGTCCAAATCCTCTTCTGGATCATCCAAATGTTCTCTAGCAAACTTCAGACGGGCCTGTACTGTACTGGCTTAAGCAGGGGAACACGTCTGGTACTGCAGGATTTGAGTCCCTGACGGCATAGTGTGTTACTGATGGTAGCCTTGTTACTTTGGTCCCAGCTCTCTGCAGGTCATGCACTAGGTCCCCCTTGTGTGGTTCTGGGATTTTTGCTCACCGTTCTTGTGATCATTTTGGCCCCACGGGGTGAGATCTTGCGTGGAGCTCCAGATCGAGGGAGATTATCAGTGGTCTTGTATGTCTTCCATTTTCTACAAATTTCTCCCACAGCGGATTTCTTCACACCAACCTGCTTACCTATTGGAGATTCAGCCTTCCCAGGCTGGTGCAGGTCCACAATTTTGTTTCTGGTGTCCTTTGACAGATCTTTGGTCTTGGCCATAGTGGAGTTTGGAGTGTGACTGTTTAGAGGTTGTGGACAGGTGTTTTTTATACTGATGAGTTCAAACAGGTGCCATTAATACAGGTAACGAGTGGAGGACAGAGGAGCCTCTTAAAGAAGAAGTTACAGGTCTGTGAGAGCCAGAAATCTTGCTTGTTTGTAGGTGACCAAATACTTATTTTCCACCATAATTTGCTCATAAATTCTTTAAAAATCAGACAATGTGATTTTCTGGATTTTGTTCTCATTTTGTCTCTCATAAATGAGGTATACCTATGATTAAAATTACAGGACTCGCTCATCTTTTTAAGTGGGAGAACTTGCAGAATTGGTGGCTGACTAAACACTCTTTTGCTCCACTGTATATAGGCTAAATAGTAAATATCCATTATTGGATTTTAAATAAAAGCAACACTAAATGACAGTCTAACAAAAGTTAGATGCATGCAGATTATTTGATCAGGGGGTAAAACTAGCATTGAGCCTGGTTTAAGTGGGGGAATTTAGAAAAGTTACAATCTTCCTTTTTTCTCTGCAGCATAAAATTAAAAAAAAGACATTTCTATGGTGCCATCTGAAAACCCGTCCATCCTTCGGGTGAAACAGCCCCATTGTTCACTTACAAGCTAATAATAATAATAACTGATTCATATAGCACCTATACCACAACTCAAGGTCGCTTTACACACACAAAGTGGACAAACAAAACACAGAACAAAAGATACACACATCGAAAACTGAATGAAGCAGGTGAGTTTTGAGTTTGAGTTTGAAAATGTCTGGTGATGGGGCATTGCTCCTCATTGATTATAATATATATATATATATATATAAAAAAAAAAAAAAAACCAGGGCCACACTCTTGGGTCAGCAGTTTGATGAAAAATAACCAAGTTATCACAAACAGTATATTGTGTAAAAGTCCGATATCATGCAACTATTTTATGTTACATGCATCATATTTTACTTATATAAGTAAAAAAAATATAAAAAGTCTTACCTGAGTCGCCACCATTTGTCCGTCGACCTTGGAAAAGCCATCAAATAAGGTTTTGTAAAGGAAGTTGTAGCGAGAAGCATTACGGGTTGGAAGGTAGCTGAGGACAGCCGAACTGTGCTGCTTGTACATGGACATGATGATGCGCAGTGCCACCTCTCGAACCGCGGACGCACCGTGCTCCAGCGCTGCGGTACAGAACTGAAAGAGATAAATCAGTGTTTTTTTTATTGATGTTCTGCAACCTGGGAGAGTGTCTGGCCCACAATCTCTATTCAAGTTCAAGCAAGGAAAAAAAGCCTGTTCCCACAATGTCAGAAATATAGAATTGTGTCTCGGTAAGAAAATGGACTGATTAAATAAGTGATTAAGAATTTCGTCCCAAGACTTGATACATTCTTTAGGGGAGCATATTGATGCCATTGACAATAATAAAACATTCAGTCATTTTCTAATTGCCCTTATTCTGTTCAGGGTTTCAGGGAGCTGGAATATATTGCAGCTGACTTTGGGCTTAAGGCAGACTACACACTGGACTGGTTGCCAGTCAATCACAGGGCACACATATAGAGAGAGGCAACCATTCACACCATAATCATAATCATAATCATAACGTACATTCATTCATTGGATGGAAACTGAACACACACAGCCTTAAGTTCGGCAAGTAAGCCACGATACCATCAGTTGCTTAATCATAAAAACATCCATCCATAACTGGACTGGTCTCCAGGTTTTGCAGGGTACATAATAAAAACTATTCATGCTCACATTCACACCAGAGAGAAATCCCACACAACCACGGGGAGAGTGTGCAAATTCCACACAAAATGTATCAATTGAGATTTGAAGATGGATCTTGTGACTGCGAGACAAATGTGCTAATCACTTTTGTTTTTAATGACAGAATAATTTTTGCCACTTTGGCAGAGAAAAAATGTTTTTTTTTTAATCCAAAAACAGATTTAAAAACACAAAAGCACGAAGGCCACCAAAACTTACTAAATTCTGTTGTCTCGACAGACAACTTAGCACAATTTAATTTACAAAGAGAAGAATACAAATAAATTCTACAAGTCAGGTTTAAACAAATTTAAACTTTAACACTTGTTATAATGAAGTTACAACACACACAAACAGACCGGTAACATGGCGCATTAAGGGAGAGGTGTATACACAATAAATGCTCCCAAGCAATTACGGACGGGTTCTGCGGCTTGCTCAAGGACACCTCGGCAACGACACTGAACTGCTCCCACCCGCCCTTTCCCAATTCTCATACTTTTTTCCGTAGTGGGCCCCTAAGCTGAGTCCTGACAGAATTTCACCAGGGAGAGCACCCAGGTAACAGCAGCGGGAAAAGGAAACATGTTCAAACCGTCCCTGTCTTAACACACTCTTGGGCTATCAAAAAAGTTCGTCACATGATATTACACAGTTAACGTTTACTGTATCAATTCATGTTTTAGCTGCATGTGCATGTTGTACATTTGTTTGTTTGTTACCTTAAGTTGCTGAGCAAAAGCCTGTTTTTTGTCTTACTGACCTTTTTCAAAGTAGTTATTTTACACTAACAATGACATTAACGAGGGTTCCGTTCCATTTTGTTTTAGAGGCGTAAGTTTCATTGAGCTATCCTTCACTTCAGCTTTTACCATAAAGGTGTATAATTTTTGGATAATAGTTAACTTGCAAACTTAAAATACAAAGTGTCAAACAACATTTCTCTGCAGCTTATACAAATATACCTCTGTATGTAGTGTGTTTTATTAAGTATTCTAATAGAGTAGGGAAAAATTACAGACAGTCATTATATCATACAGACGGACTTCAATGGGTTGTACGTATGTCCAGTATGTTTCTGGTGTAGCTGTAATAAATCTAATGGCTGTGAAAAAGATTGAACCTTACCACAAACCATGTATGCAAGTTTCTGGCTGAACTGTTTAATGTTACACGAGCAAAGAAAAGCCCCCCCTACTCCCAATGTCATGTCTCAATCATGACTGGTAATGTTTCCCAAGCAAATGTGGGACGCGTTCCACACAAAGAGCAAGCATGTGCAAACATGCATTGAAGGACCACCTGAATGGAAAACCTAAGAATTTGCCCTCACTGATAAAGGATTCAGGGAGAGTCCTAAAAGGAGTGAAGGGTGATAAAGTAAACAGAACGGACAAGCATTGACTTGTCCACCCTGGTCAACATGTGGATAGTTTTCACATGGATATTAGGTCATTGCTGAAAGCTTGGGGGAAGAAAAGGACTGGATCTTAGGGACAGTCAGTTTGGCTAAAGTAGGTGACCTCAGCAAAAACACGGCGTGTGCTTCCCTTTTCAGTTAGTTACTGCAACTGAGCCAAAATAAATGGAAAATAAGCAGGATAGATGTCAACACGAAAGAATATTTTGCCAATTTAATTTGCTTTTGCAGATTGCATATGGCTTCGAACGTCAGCAGCTTCTTTACAAGTAGACTTTACACCGATTTTATCGGGCTGATCGGTATCGGCCGATATTTAGCATTTTATGCTGATCAGCTGATCGGTTTTAATGTCATAATTCGCCAATACGATCAATGACGTCATTGATGGGCTCCGCAAAAGACATTTACTACGCGTCGCCATCGTGCACAGTATATTTGAATCCAAAAGCTAGTTTATTTTTAGCCTTGTCGCGCGTCTTTTGATGTCGTATTGGAAATATCTGACGGCCAATAAAGTTATTAAAAAAAAAAAAAACGTTGGCAGTGTGGAATAGACAACACGTCTGAGACAGACAACACGTAATGCAACACAAATTTGCTCTTTCACGATTGCACTATGTCAGACTATTGCAATGAAATCTTGTATTCCGATACCACCGCATCCCGTTTTTTACGATCATTGGGCTTTATCTTGTCAACTCAAATGCGACCAGAAACACCCGTTACCATGGCGACGACAACAAGAGTAGCGCGCACCGACTTTGTATTAAAAGGACAAAATGGGGAAAAACCTGTGTTGGTGGTCACCGGTGTTCACGAGAGGAGAGGACGTTCGTTTATAGCTTGCTTGAGGTATTTTCACATACTTTTAATATGATACGGCTCGCAAGCAGGCAACAAAACGCTATGTAGCCTAGCAAGCTAGTGGTACCACGAACGGTTGGACGTAAACATGCCACCGTTCTGCCGAATCATGCGCTCATGTTTCAGTGTGGGCGAAGTAATTTAATTACAGTAAGTTAGCACCCATTATTTCTGTCATGTTGTACTGTTGGTTTGGCCTGACTGATTAGAATATATGATCTGACTAGAGCAGTGATTTCCAACATTTATGGAGCCAAGGAACATATTTTACAATTGAAAAATCTTACGGAACACCACCAAACAAAAATGTCACAAAAAGTGGATACATTAATTACTGTATGTACTTCCTGCCATCTAATAGAAGACCATTTATCATTTGTTCTGTCTTGTCACTATGCCTCACTGGCTTAAATAGATGAACAAAGATATATTATTTATTGTTAATATATATATTTTTTGAGCAATTAAGTACACAAGTATATACAGTAAATGAACAGGTAATTTAAATAGACACATTCCTCCATCTTGTGATCGGATCGGTGATCGTTTTTTTTTCAACTCGCTGATCGGTGATCGGCCCCAAAAATCCTGATCGTGTGAAGCCAATTTACAACTCATTCAGTTGTGGAAAAGGTTTTGTAAAAATTAGAAAAATTAACACAGTCTGATCCCAAAGATTTTATTCATGTAAATGATATGAATACAGTGGAGCCCCGGTAATCGTGGGGGTTAGGGACCGGCCGACCGAGGAATAGCGAAAATCTGCGAAGTTGCCTTGAATTTTGTTGTCTTTTCCTAAAAGCGTGAATAAGTGGTAAAATACCTCCAATAAGCGGTTACCACAAAAAACGGGTGTAAATCCCATCCCCCCCCACCCCCCTTTTTAAAAAATCTGTGAATAGGTGAAACTACAGATGTCGAACCGCAAATATGTGGGCGCCCACTGTAATAGAAATAGTAGAAACTTGGCCCCGTACTCATTTTGCATTGGAAAAAGAGGTTACTTTTCCAAAACAACTTCAAAATCAGAAAACAAGTTTAGCAATCCAATTTCAATGACAAGTCCTGTTTTTTAATGTCCTGTAAGGCATATAGCAAATGTATAAGAATAGCCCTAAATCAGATAAGGAACAATATTTGAACTAAAACCGCATACCTCACTATAAGAAAGTAGAACCATTTGATTTATTTGAGACAATTGGTGAAGAAAATAGTGAAATTTAATGAAATAAAATTATAGATTACAATGGTGTATCATAATCTTATTAAGATAATTAGAATGTCTTTTTTTTTTTTTTTTTTTTAGTATAGTAGAAAACCTCTTGTAAAGTATTGCAATAAGTCACTGGGGTTAAAATTTGGTTTTTACACGTATTTCAATGAGAGCCTTCTAAAAGGTTGTCCGTGTACAGCAAAAAAAGACATTCAATCGATCAATTTAAGTCCTTTACCATCATTACATTCTCCAGGGTGAATCCAGAGTTCTCTGTGCCCAGCTCCTCCAGGAGACTTTCGAGCATCTCAGCTCGACTCTGAGCCAGACGGATGGGGAAGTTGGATTTGAAAGGCTTCACCAGCTCAAGTGGGATAAACTGCAAAACCCGAACATCCTTCAGGACAGCAATTTCCTAAACGGCAAACAAGGAAGACAATATGGTGTAAGCCACTGTCAAGTCATATCCGTGTGATGTTACACATTGTAATTTATCCATCAACAGAAACATCTGGCTGGAAGTAAAGGTAAAGTCATGTGTGTGAGTGTATAATTAGAGTGGCATGGAAGATGGAAAAACTCAGCTGTGCCATTTTAGCAAGTGATTGGAATGTGGAAACATGGGACACACGCTATACCTACTGAGGATACATTTATTTTCATTCGAAGAGATATACAAGACATTTTGACTCTCTTGCTCAACACACATGCGCAAGTAATCCAAGCAAAATAGACATACATTTTAGGACACCTGTCTCTATTCATTGATATCGATATCTAGGTCCCTGGATGTGTTAAAATTTAATTAACAAAGTAATTATTTTGTGAGCTGCATATGTCAGAAAATGTGTCTTCAAGCAGGAATAATATCGCCTTACACAATTTTCTCCACCCATGGAGTGGCAACTACATTGCAGAAGAGCAGCCATTTTTCTTTTCTTGCGAGCGAGGTGGACGACACAAAATGAGTATCATGGCAAATCTAAAGCAGAGCTGCAATGATTCACAATTTGTTATATTGTTTTGCACTTCCAGGCCACCGTAAATATCACTCGCGCAAGACTTTTCTAACATTCCATACTACAAAATAAGTAAATTATGAATTATTATGCTGAAACCGGACAGATATCGGTATCGGCCAAAACTCAAGACTGCAATATCAGTATCGGAATGGAAGTGAAAAAGTTATCAAGACATCCCTAATTTAGAGAACACTTTTGTAAAATGTAAGTCCTCAGAATGTGTCGCTTTGTTGCTTTACAACTGAGTTTTTTTGCACATTACACTTGAAACTCAATCAAGTAATAGAAGACAGGAAAGGATTAATGAAAATACCTAATGTTAACATGAATGTCAACCACCAATTCAATACTGCTTTTTTTATTTTTAAAGTTATTTAGGCATGATACACACACAAGGATTTTTCAAATCTTAAAAGTTTTTTTTTTTAAATCTGGGACAGACCCCTTTCGTAAGGATAAAAAGATAGGCATTGAACAGTTTTGGTCAATAATCTCGACACAGGATACCACACAGGTGCATACACACAAAGATTATGTTCCACTGCCGATCTCAAAGTCTCGCGTGATCACACGTGATCTCACAAAAATGAACGAAGACGAGCAGACACCACCGGGTATGCGCCGATGTTACTTGAAGGTTTCAGAGGAGACCTGCGTCGAGACCATTGTCGTCAAAAACAGACTTGCTTTGGAAAATACTTCTTGCCTACTGGGGAACCCACTTTTATACAAAATACGACATCGGGTGGGACATGTTTAGTTTTTATTTTGTTGTATGTTAAAAAAAAAAATTTGCAGGGCACTGATTGGCTAAATTCCGTCCAAGTAACAATTCAATTCACACATGAAGAGTTTTGATCATAAATATTGAACACGTTCATTATTTAAGATTGTCGGCCTCTACCTGTTTTGGACCTAAAATTGGGACCAATCCACTCTTAACACACCTCAGACCTAAGAACAATCCGATAGCATAACTTTATAAGACACAAGATTGTTTGGCCTTTGACGTACTTGGTCAGGGTTAGAATCGGGACAAAAACAGCCCAATTGTCTTTATGTATCTACCGGGCTTTAGACCCCAGATGCAGGATTTTACAGCTGTGTCATTGTGACACAATACCTGGATGCAGGCCATGGCAGTAATGCTCAGACGGTTGGTCGAGTTTCCAGTCCTGGCCAGCAGGTTGGGCCACGTGTTCTCCAAACAGTAGGTAACCTCAACCCGGCCCAGACCTGGGATCAGCTGGCTCAACATGAAGAACAGCAACTTCAAGGAGGCTTGGAAAACCTAAGTTGAGGCAGAGGACATTCGGCTCATTTCGATTTAGTGTGTTGTAAGCCTGTTGCAAGCAGGTTCTATTTGTATTTGCTAGAAAGCCAACATAAGTATTTGATCCTGACATAAAACTGGTAGCTAATTCTCAAGGAACAAGCAGATTATTCCCACTATTTGTGAATTTTTGTTTACTGTATATTATAAGGGCTCAAGGCAGCTTTAAGCATTTACAAACGCTTGGTGCAGTTATATGATCTTACACAACTGAACATCCATCCATCCATTTTCTGAGCCGCTTCTCCTCACTAGGGTCGCGGGCGTGCTGGAGCCTATCCCAGCTGTCATCGGGCAGGAGGCAGGGTACACCCTGAACTGGTTGCCAGCCAATCGCAGGGCACAAAGGAACAAACAACCATTCGCACTCACAGTCATGCCTACGGGCAATTTAGAGTCTCCAATTAATGCATGTTTTTGGGATGTGGGAGGAAACCGGAGTGCCCGGAGAAAACCCACGCAGCCACGGGGAGAACATGCAAACTCCACACAGGCGGGGCCGGGGATTGAACCCGGGTCCTCAGAACTGTGAGGCTGACGCTGTAACCAGTCAGCCACCGTGCCGCACAACTGAACAATCAAGGTACATTTAAATATAACCGCTACTTAGGCACATACATGCTGAAACCTTAATGGAGACTGTATGTATGAATGTATTTATGAAAATGTTGGTTCAGGTAAAAAAATTAAATAAATAAATTATTGCTGCTCTACACCTGAGAGAGATATTACAAGGCTATCTTTGTAATGTTTTTTTTTTGTTTTTTTGAGGAGGAAGCAAGCTCTGGGAGAGGAGGTTGGGGTCACCATATACAGGGAGAACACTGTTCCGCGTGTGTGTGTGAGCGCTTATGCTTCAAAACCAGAAGCATGACTTCTGCTTGTAACAGGGTTCCAGAGAACACATTGACAATGACTGTTAATGCATATTCGGAAAACCTCAGTGAGGTAGACATATACTGATAGAATCCTTAGTGGAATTTAACAAAAAACAAAAGTCACAAGGAGGAAAGAGTTACAGGTGAAACTTTCTCCAGGAGAGCCCTTTTGACCAAGAAGACTGCAGCTCTTATCATGTTTCTCAGCTCATCTTTGGGAGTCGTGGAGGGTACCTCCAAAAGCTTCTTGTGCACTGCCAGGAGTGCAGCCTCTCTATTTGACCAGGATTTAGAATACGCACTTGCCACCTAGAAAACAGTATTCAAGGAAGGAAAATGATCAAATGCATGTAGGCATCATATTGTTCATTTTTTAACTCATTTGTTTTCTCAATCCACATACACAGTAGATGTGCATTAATTAATTAACTGTTTAGTGACTTTTTGGGCTCTACAGTTTTTCACTTTTTCTGATTCTTACCAGACTCTCGCCATAGACCTCTATTGAAAGGCCAGCCTCTCTCTGAACCTTTTCCGATAGGGGCTCTGGTTCTCCACCCACCTCAGGGCTAAGTAGGCTACTTTGGGTGTCAAGTAGGAAAGAGTGTTCTATTGCAGGGCTCTGGGTGGCCGCCGCTGGCTGATCCTTTCTGGAGGCGGTTGGCAGCCTCTCGTCATGAGACACACTGCTAAACTAAAGAGAGAAATCTGTTGAAATGGACTGCAGCAGCAAATATGTAATCTTTTGTAATCCTTTTGGCTGTTGCTATTACTGTCTCTTTAAACATCCAAAAATGATCGTAGAACCTTTAAATTGTTACAGGGATTACAAAAAGCAGTAATTTTCCAGCAGTGTCACACTGCTCTGGTCCAGCATAATCATGATCAGTGTTTTAGTGATTTCATTTTTTTATTACTAACAGTGGTTAACGTTCTTTAGCATGTCTCCAACTGTTAATAATGTTAAAGTGGTAATCAAGACATTGGTCAATAAAGGTTTTAAGGCGGGCTAGAGTATGTCCCCAAAACGGATTGTGTTCAAGCTAATGTATGTAGCATGAAACTGTAAAAAGAAATGCCTACAGTACTTACAGTATTTAAATAGATAAAAGAGATTGTTTGACAATTAACATGATGATAGATGATTGCCCCAACCCCTGAGGCATACTCAAGCACCATCTGGTACATCCTGCTCTGTTTTGCTCCTAGGGCCAGTTGGAAGCCGGTTTCCTCTTACCGTCTCAAAGATCGGTCTTGAGGCCACATTGGCAGCCGCTGGAGTCAGTCACTTGTTGCATACTTTTAATTAAAGAGAAACTAAAACCCGCAGATGGGCTGATCTCAGGAGCTAGTGAGTAAAGCATAAAAAGAATCCTACCACCAATAATCTTCCTGCGTGCCTCCTATATCAACAGCACAGAGACTTAGAGGTGCTCGTAGTTAAATGAAATATACAGTGGGTACGGAATGTTTTCAGGCCCCCTTAATTTTTTCACTCTTTGTTATATTGCAGCCATTTGCTAAAATATTTTAAGTTCATTTTTTTCCTCATTAATGTACACACAGCACTCCATATTGACAGAAATAAACGGAATTGTTTAAATTTTTGCAGATTTATTAAAAAAGAAAAACTGAAATATCACACAGCCATAAGTATTCAGACCCTTTGCTCAGTATTTTGTAGAAGCACCCTTTTGGGAATGATGCAACAAGTTTTTCACACCTGGATTTGGGGATCCTCTGCCATTCCTCCTTGCAGATCCTCTCCAGTTCTGTCAGGTTGGATGGTGAACGTTGGTGGACAGCCATTTTCAGATCGCTCCAGATATGCTCAATTGGGTTTAAGTCAGGGCTCTGCCAGATCTGTGCCTTGCCACAATTCTGTCTCTGAGCTCTTCAGGCAGTTCCTTTGACCTCATGATTCTCATTTGCTCTGACATGCACTGAAAGCTGTAAGGCCTTGTATAAAGAGGTGTGTGGCTTTTCTAATCAAGTCCAATCAGTATAATCAACCACAGCTGGACTCCAATGAGGGTGTAGAACCATCCCAAGGATGATCAGAAGAAATGGACCCGAGTTAAATAGTGAGTGTCACAGCAAAGGGTCTGAGTACTTATGGCTGTGTGATATTTCAGTTTTTCTTTTTTAATAAATCTGCAAAAATTTCAATAATTCAGTTTTTTCTGTCAATATGAGGGAAGGAGCCGGAAGAGCTGGTGACCGGAATGTGGAGGGTCCAAGAGGATTTTGCACGCGCTTGTCTTAGTTCTGGCAGCGTACAAGTCCTCAAGGGTGGGTCAAGGGGTACCGACAATCCTTTCAGCAGTTTTGATTGTCCGTTGCAGTCGGAGTTTGTCCTTTTTTGTAGCAGCACCAAACCAGACTGTGATGGAAGAACACAGGACTGATTTGATGACCACTGTGTAGAACTGCTTCAGCCGCTCCCGTGGCAGGCTGTGCTTTCTCAGAAGCCGCAGGAAGTACATCCTCTTTTGGGTCTTTTTGAGGATGGAGTTGATGTTGGTCGCCCACTTCAGGTCCTGAGAGACTGTAATTCCCAGGAACTTGAAGGTCTCGACGGTCGACACAACGCAGCTACACAGCGTGAAGGGCAGCTGTGGCGAAGGATGCCTCCTGAAGTCCACAATCATCTCTACAGTCTTGAGCGTGTTCAGCTGCATGCTGTGACCAGCCGCTCCACTTCCTGTGGATATGCAGACTCGTCATCGTCTTTGATGAGCCCGATGACAGTGGTGTCATCTGCAAACTTCAGGAGTTTAACAGCCGGGTGTGTTGCGGTGCAGTCGTTTGTGTAGAGAGAGAAGAGCAGCGGAGAGAGGACACAACCTTGGGGCGCCCAAGTGCTGATGCTGCGTGTGGATGACGTAGTCTCCCCCAGCCTCACCTGCTGTGTCCTGCCCGTCAGAAAGCTGTAAATCCACTGGCAGATGGCAGGCGAGACGCTGAGTTGGAGAAGCTTGGAGGAAAGGAGTTCAGGGATGATGGTGTTGAACGCTGAGCTGAAGTCCACAAACAGGATCCTCGCGTAGGTCCCTGCACTGTCGAGGTGTTCTAAGATGAAGTGCAGTCCCATGTTGACTGCACATCCGCAGACCTGTTCGCTCAGTTGGCTGCAGGGGGTCCAGCAGCGGATTTGTGACACTCTTGAGGTGGTCCAGCACGAGACATTCAAAGGACTTCATGACCACAGATGTCAAGGCGACAAGCCTGTAGTCATTTAGACCCGAGATTGTAGGTTTCTTGGGGACTGGAATAATGGTGGAGCGTTTGAAACAGGATTGTACTTCGCACAGTTCTAGAGATCTATTGAAGATCTGTGTGAAGACTGGAGTGAGCTGGTCCACGCAGACTTTGAGGCAGGATGGGGACACGTGGTCTGGGCCTGCCGCTTTGTTAATCTTTTGTTGTTTGAAGATGCGTCTCACATCCTGTTCGTGTGATGGTGGTCAGTGATGCGGCTGGGTGGGTGTGAGGTGTGAAAGTGTCCTTTTCAAATCTGCAGTAGAAGGTATTCAAGTTGTTGGCTAGTGTGCTATTGTTCTCAGCTTGCGGTGATTGTCGCTTGTAATTGGTCAGCGATTGCAATCCATGTCAGACTGATTTAGAGTCGTTAACGCTAAACTGTTTTTCCAACTTTGCTGCATAGTTTCTCTTTCTCTGGAAAAAATACACCTCTTTGGCCCATCACATACCGAGCGACACAGCTATATCTGACTGAAATGTCACGCACTATGCAAGATTTGGCAGCTAGTTTTCATGAGTGTCCACCTGTCTTCCACTGGTTTTGCTGTGTTTTAAAATTATTATTGCAGGTGAACGGCATTGCAACATCGCAGAAGTAACAGCCAATCAAAAACGGACATGAACATCACACAGAGAAAAAAACGTTTTCAGGTTTTAAGAGTAAGCAAAACCCAGCCAGCTGGCAGCCAACACAGCGCAGCCATAAGCAAGACCCAGCCAGCTGGCAGCAACACAACGCAGCCAACCCTACAAAATACAATAAAAGAGTCAATATATGTACACAGTGGACCCCCGCATATTTTTTGGGTGGGGTGGGGATGGTGGGTTGGTCAGGGTACCAACTCCTGTTTTTCGTGGAAAGTATATCCCCGTTTATTCAAGAACTTTAGGTTTCAAAATAAATAAAGAAATGAAAAATGTCAATGCAATTATAATGGCCGTCAATTAGTGCTACAAACGATTGAGTGCAAATTCGGATTCACTTGCTGAAAAAAACGAATCCTGGATCATAATTTTCGCATTCGAATGAAAGTATGTATTTTAGTTTGACAAGAGCTGCAATGCTTTTGTTTACTTCTGGCGCCATTGTAACTTATTGCACATACGCATATGCACAGTTCACGGAGATCAGTAGTCTCATGTAGAGCAGTACTCTCCCCCGAGACGCTATTCTCCACGGAATGAGGTGTCCTATTGCCTTGAGGAGCTGCACGAACGTTCATCATGACAGACTGCAACTGCGGCAGATGAGTTGGATAAATGTATGCAAGATTAATTCAACAGATCGTGGCTTGACAAAAGCTAGCCAGCTTTCGTTAACTAGCAGCTAAGCTAACTAGCTGGCTAAGTAGAAGCAGATGTTGCCATCTAGTGTGGATTTGCGGATTTCAAAATAGATCACGGCCATTATGTGACGAGAGATCCTGGTTAAAGTAGGCCATTTTAAATGAAAAAGAAGCATTTTGGAAGTAGCTTTTTCCAGAGGGAAAAGCAGTTGCTAAACCGTGAAAGCCAAAATGCGCCAGCATACACTCGTTCTGCTTTTGTGACAAAATCTGCGAACCCACAAAACTACAACCATGACTTAACCAAGGGGCTATAGAGAGTTTTCAAAGAATCAAATTGGATTTGTCAATTGTTGGACAATGACGTCTTTAGTTCGTAATAGTAGAAGGAGTAATTTTTTTATTGTGATTCACTAGTCATTCGTTACTGTTAATGCAAATAGCGATTGAGGATTTACACCACAAATCCAAGCTCTAACGTCACTTATTCACAGATTTTCACTATTCTATCTATCTATCTATCTATCTATCTATCTATCTATCTATCTATCTATCTATCTATCTATCTATCTATCTATCTATCTATCTATCATCTTTGTGGCAAGCCAATGCTTTCTCAACAATCGCGATATGTTTTTGTGGTTCAATAAAAAACAATACAGTACACTATAAGTTGAGCTTCAAAAGCCCATATAGGGTCGCAGTTTATCTTTTGCAATACGCTCGTACATGTCCTGGACTCTATTGCTTGGTGTGCGATGAACAGTCACCAACTGTAATTTGTTTTACAATGGTCCACTTCAGTTGCATTCAGTCCCAATGCTTAGTGTGCGACGTGCCTAAAGTTGCACAAAAGCATGAAGTCACGCAGGACCTCAGCATACCTTGTGAAACCTAAGCTCCAGAGATGGGGGGACTCGAGTCAAATGACTTTTGACTCGAGTTGCCAGTTTTATGACTTGTGACTTGCTTGCCAAATACCTCAGAAAGACTTGACTTGAGTTTGACTTGGTAGCCAAGAGACAAGTCATCTCGTTTAGAGTTGGAAATCTGCATTTTATTTGAGATACTTTGCCTTTTCATTTATTTATATACATTTTTTAAAGTAAGAAACGTTTTGAGGGGTCATTCGCATCAACCTGGTAACCCAGTCTGCATTGTTGCGGAATTGCCTGTGTGACGTAGCCACCAGCATGAACAATGATGGAAGGAGCTCCAAAGAGAATACAATTTGCATTCAAGGATTATGTTGTTGATGAAGTCTGCAAAAAGAGGATGGCAACCTGCATGTTTTGCAACTCGCGCATTAAAGACGCAACACGAACAACGTCGAACTTCATCCGTCACTACAAAACTCACATAGACAGGTAAGCTAATATAACAGTTTAGCCAGCTGGTCACACATTAAGTTTCATAGACTGGTTTGGGAAGACGGAAAATAAAAATTATGTGATTGTGAACGTTTTAGTACAGCTAAGTAACGTACAGTAACTAGGGGTGGGACAGTTTATGAAAATTGTCCGGACCTTTCGTTTCGGTTCATAGGCACGCAAATGTCTCTCTTTTTTTCTCTCTCACTCATGAGTAGCCCCTAAAATATAATGCCAACAGCTGAATGCAGAAGTGAAGTGGCGTTGCAAGTGTTGTGGAGATAAAAAGAAAAAAAAAACAACAAGAAAAAAAAAAAAGAAGGTGCGCAGACGTTTGCGGGGATGACCAAAGAGTCTGCCTAAGAAGATACCAGGTGTGTTATAGGTCTGCTGTATCGGATCACTTTGCATTACGATCACAGCAATAAAAATGTTGTTGACAAAAGTGCGTTCCACTATTACTAAGTACAGTACAAATTGTGATTAGCTACGTGTGAAGATAATTTTCATACGTTAAATTGAGTTTTAAAGACAACTTTAAAACACTTCAGTGCAATAAATTCAATCAATCATAATCTCACTTGTTCATTTAACTTTTATAAGGTGTGAATACTTTTTTTAGTGTAATGATTTATGGGGGGAAAAAATTGTGAAAAAACATGTTCACTCCAATATATGCAACTGGAGCAAGATTGTATGACTTGACTTGTGACTTGCTTAAACCAAGTAATGACTTTTATTAGTAATGTTTTTATTTATAAAATTCTAAACTCAAAACAGGAGGTCAACCAGGGTACCGGAAAGAATTGTGTTCGACCTCAGTGGACATACTGTATTTCCAAAACAGACGTACAAGAGAGTGGCACGGTGGACTTACATCATTTTTTAGGAGTGCAGATGAGGCGCAAGGTGTGTCAGGTGAGTTGCTCTGTTTAGGTAAATGTGCATCAGAGTCTAACAGATGGCTCTGTTGAGTTTTGGAAAAAGCTTTCTCTTTCCTTTTTGTGTCAAAGGGTTTGGCGGGGAGTGATGGGTGGGAGCAAAGAGGTGATCGAACCTCCTGGGATGGACATAATTCAGATGTGATCTAGAGATGGGGGAAAAAGAGCAAAGAAAATCAGTATACAAAAATAATATGACCCCCAAACCCCCCAAAAAGCAACATAGCAACTTAAGTATCACTGTCTGTATTTGGTGACTGACCATTCCCATATCCAACAGGTTGTGAACCTCCAGCTGCTGGTAGACACTCCTCCGGTATTCATCCATTTCATCTTTCTTTTTCTTGGCAAGGTCATATTCCTTCTTTTCCATCGCACTTTGCATTTCCACATCAAACCTTGCCAAATGCTCCCCAGCCTGTCCAGATGGAGTAGAGGTCTTGTAAGGGTGCTGAACAGGCAAACATGGATAGAGAACTACCATATTTTTTTTGTCTTGAACCAGTCATCTCTTGGTCTCCAAACCAAACCAAGCCAAGTCCTTACAAAGTGAACTACTATACTGCCCTAAATACTAGAGCAGTGATTCCCAACCGGTCCGCGGTTCATTTGGTACCAGCCCCCCAACCCTACCCCCGCACTCGAGCATCATGCGCACCCCCAAAATCGACTCCAAAAATCAGGAAAACCCTTCTTCCTATGGATAATGCACACCCATGACTTTCTATCCATTGGTATAGTTCTATGCAATAAATGTTAGTGGTGACCCTCCCCTAATTTGTTTTTCTAATCAATTATGATAATATTAATACTGAGGTTTACTTGTTCTTTAATAATGTATTTAATATTGTGGTGCATCCTAGTGTTGAGTTGCACTGCTGCTTTAAACACTGCTGCTTTAAAACTAATTAATGGGTGTTCTAAAACATATCTACTCATAGCCCTCATTTCACTGTGAAATAATTTTCAAAATTTTACTATACCTATTGCATATTTGGGTTTAAATTAACGAGAACAGGAATCCTCAGCTATATGCATTCACTACACGCCCATTCTGCTAATCTCACATCACAAGTCAGTTCCTTTGCCAATGTTCGTCTGTACCTAGTTTGTTTTCTGTTTGTCCGTGTTCTTACCCTGTAGATTCCACCATGTTAGAGTATTACATTTTCTATAAAATTCACCACCTGCATTGTGTGTGATTGTGTTTGGGTCCGGAACAAAAACCTCTGGAACGTCTAGAACTAATCAAAGTTTTCTAAAGTGTTGCCACCGTCAGATTACGAGACTGATAAAAAGGTTTCTCGTTGGTTCTCCTAAATTTTATCCACATAAAAAGCGACGTCGTGCCCCTCATGTATATCAAATAGCTTGATTTATAAAGCTGTAATTTAAAATTAGAATAAACCGGAAGTGAGGCAGGCGTTGCTTCCAGCTCACTTCTTCCTCCAAAATTAAGAATTTTTTTTATTCAACCCATATCTGCTACATAAGTATAATATGCACTATTGACTGAATATTTTTTTTTGGGGGGGGAATGTGCATTATACAAATTACGGCAGTTAAACTAACAAAATTTAGGAATGTTTCTAGTTGCTCAAGTGTTGCCTTTTAGATTGATTGCTTAAACATTAGATAGTGCTTGTTTTTGGCTATGGGTTTCTTTCACCTGTGAAAACTGCATTTGCTGTTAAGCAAACATGAAGACCAGTGAACTGTCTATGGGAGAAAAGCAAACCATTTTGAAGCTGAGAGAAGAGAAAAAATTGATCAGAGCTATTGCACAAACATTGGGCATAGCCAATACAACAATTTGGAATGTCCTGGAAAAGAAAGAAACTACTGGTGTACTGAGCAAAAGACATCGAACAGGTCGGCCAAGAGTATCAACAGCAGTTGATGACAGAAACGTTGTGAAAGCTGCGAAGAAACATCCAAAGACAACAGTCAGTGACATCACTGACAACCTCCACAATGCAGGGGTGAAGGTATCAAAATCTACTGTCCGAAGACTTCGAGAGAAGAAATATACAGGCAATACCACAAGATGCAAGCCATTCACCAGCAAAGAGAATCGGAAGGCCAGAATTGCTTTTACAAAGAAGTAAAGAGATGAGCCACAAAAGTTTTGGAACAATGATGAGACCAAGATTAACCTCTACCAAAGTGATGGAAAGGCCAAAGTATGGAGAAAGAAAGGATCTGCTTAAGATCCAAAACACACAAGCTCATCTGTGAAGAATGGTGGCGCTAATGTCATGGCTTGGGCTTGCATGGCTGCTTCTGGAACGGGCTCGCTAGTCTTTATTGATGATGTAACTCATAATGGTAGCAGCAGAATGAATTCTGAAATTTACAAAACCATTTTGTCTGGCAATTTACAGAAAAATGCATCCAAACTAATCGGAAGAAACATTATCATGCAACAAGACAATGACCCAAAACACACTGCCAACACAACAATGTACTTCATCAGGGAGAAAAAGTGGAAGGTCTTAGACTGGCCAAGTCAATCACCAGACCTTAACCCAATAGAGCATGCATTTTACCTCCTGAAGCGGAGACTGAAGGGATAAACCCCCAGAAATAAACAAGAACTGAAAGAGGCTGCAGTAAAGGCCTGGAAAAGTATTTCAAATGAAGAATGCAACAGTCTGGTGAAGTCAATGGGTCGCAGGCTTGATGCAGTTATCGCAAGTATGGGTTATGCCACCAAATATGCAATGTTATTCACTTTAAGTAAATTTAATAATGTCTGCTCCAATACTTTTGCTTACTTGAAAAGTGGGTGGCTTCAAACAAAAGGTGCTCTGTCTTCCGTGTCTAGATCTAGATGTAAAGACCATGAAATAAAAACTAGAATTCTGAACTTTTGTCTCACATTCATCTTTTGATCTGACAAAAACAAAGGAACTGACCTTGCAGTTCCAATACTTTTGGAGGGTACTGTATGTTTGCAAGCTGGAAACTGGGCAACAGAAAGTTAAAATGTATTGGTGAAGAAATTCCACTATTGGCAAAACGACACTCAATATGCTTTTCTAAAGAGGATCTCTATGAAGAACTTTTTTTTGTGGATGAAATAAAATTTACCATTGACGACACACAGCGTTCAGATTAACATGGCAACATCTTTGACAGCAGTGCAGCTGACAAGGCAAGTGTGGCTGCTATCTGATTACAGAAAGCTGTGTGGTTGAGTAAGTAGGCAGAAGAAGAGACAAAACCTGAGAACAGTGACTGCAGCTGTTGAGCTTATTAAGAATTCATGGTGAGCATGGCAACACTGTATACAAATGGGTCAGTAACGGGAATCTGAGCAATGCTTAACAAGGACTGCTTTTTTGGGGGGTGGTAGGGTTGGGGTGAACAAAATGAACAATCAGAGGCCAAATATTGTTGGCTGCTGTTTCATTTTCTTGATATCTGGCACGCTCAAAATATAAACTATTTATGCATTGTGTAGCATGTGAAAACCTTATTTTTCCAGGCACAGAATCGATACTACCTTTTGAAGATCGGCTATGGCCTGCTTCAGATACTTGGCGTGCTCGAATCTCTCCTGGTGAACCATATCCTGCTTTTTTTTATTCAGGTGGCGGATGATACGGGCCACTTCAGGGTCCTGGTACATGTCAAAAGCTAGGTCATCCAAGGGGGATGTGGAATCGTATTTTCTAGGTTCAATAAAAAGACAAACAGTGTTCAGTGGCATTTCTTGAAAATGTGGCACCAACCTCAACACAAATATACACGCTTCTTTGCAAACAAAGACTTCTAGCACAACACGCACACACACCCCACTTTATAAATACACTGGATATACACACGTGGACAAAATTGTTGGTACCCCTCTGTTAATGAAAGAAAAAGCAACAGTGGTCACACAAATTACTTCAATCTGACAAAAGCGGTAATAAATAATTTTACAAAAATTTACCAATAAAAATCAGACATTGCTTCTGAATTGTTGTTCAACAAACTCATGAGACAGGCTTGGACAAAAATAATGGTACCCTGAGCTTAATATTTTATTGCATTCATCCATTTTCTGAACCGCTTATCCGCAATAGGATTGCAGGTGTGATGGCGCCTATCTCAGCTGACTTCGTGCGAGAGGCGGGGTACACCTTGAACTGTTCTCCAGCAAAATCAATCAAATGATTTTTGTAACTTTCATTGAGACTCTGGCACCTCTCAGCAGGTATTTTGGCCCGCTATTCATGAACAAACTGCTCCAGTTGTCTCAGGCCAGAAGGGTGTTTTCTTTAGGCGACATGTTTAAGCTGCTTCCACAGATGTTCAATCGGATATAGATCAGGGCTCATAGAAGGCCACTTCAGAATAGTCCAATGTGTTGCTCTTAGCCATTCATGGGTGTTTTTAGCCATGTGTTTTGTGTCATTATCCTGTTGCAAGACCCATAACCTGTGAATGAGACCAAGCTTTCTGACACTGGGCAGCACATTTCTCTCTGGGCCAGATGAAGCAAAGCAGCCCCAGAATATAACAGAGCCTCCTCCATGTTTCACAGTAGGGGCAGTGTTCTTTTCATAATTTGCTTCATTTTTGCATCTGTGAACATAGCGATGGTGTGCCTTTCCAAAAAGTTCCAGTTTTGTCTCCGTCTGCCCATAGGACATTATCCCAGAAACTTTGTGGCTTGTCAACATGCAGTTTGGCAAATTCCAGTTTCACTTTTTTATGTTTTATTTTCAACAGTGGTGTCCTCCTTGGTTGTCTCCCTTGGCTCAAACAACGACAGATGGTGCGATCTGACACTGATGTACCTTGACCTTGAAGTTCACTTAATTTCTTTGGAAGTTGTTTTGGGGTCTTATGTTGCCAGTTGACTTATCAGTCTCTTGAATTTGTCATCAATTTTCCTCCAGCGGCCACATCCAGGGAGGTTGGCTTGCGAACCGTAGATCTTAAATGTCTGAATAATATGTGCAACTGTAGTCACAGGAACATCAAGCTGCTTGTAGATGGTCTTATAGCCTTTACCTTTAACATGCTTGTCTATAATTTTCTTTCCAATCTCGTGAGATAACGCTCTGCTTTACTTCATCTGGTCCATGTTTAATGAGGTACACACCATGTCACTAAATAGCTCAGTGATTTTTCATTTGAATCACATTTTATGTTCCAAAAATGTGGAACGTTTTCAGTGCACGATTCCCTGGTAAACTGATTACACTGACGCACAAGTCAGAGCTTGGCTGCCAAATCATTAAATTGCTCTGAATTAGATAAAAAAAAAAAAAAAAAAAAGCATTGCTAGGACTGTTGGGAGGCAAATTCCATTGTAAAAAATAAATAAATAAATAAATAAAATACCGGATGAAAGCCTTGATAGGCATGGTTTTGTGCAAATTGTGCAAAATCGAGTATTCATACGACTGAAGCACTTCAACCCTCCAGCATTTGATCTAACTTTTCAACTGTTACGCAGAAACCATTTAAAGGCAATACTGTTCTAAAAAATTGTGAGAGTACATGCAAACTCCACACAGGCGGGGCCGGGGATTGAACCCCTGTCCTCAGAACTGTGAGGCAGACGCTCTAACCAGTCGTCCACTGTGCCGCCTGTATAAAACTAATAGAAGTAATATTTGGTATATATAAAACATACATTTTCCAACAGCACCTCCATACAGATCATCAGCAGATAGCCAGTTGTCAAGTCTGCAGTCTTCCCCATTCTGAACCAGAACTGAACTGAACCTGAACCCAAACAATTGAACCAAACTGAAGCATTTTAATGACACCTGTGCAGGTGCTTTGAGTTTAGTAGATGCTTAGTGTGTGACACTCAGTTTAAAACATTTATGGCCTGCAAAATTTGGGCTGATTTCTTCATAGTTTAAATTTTTTTTGAATTCCTGATTTCGTGGAGGCGGCACGGTGGCGACACATTTCTGAGGACTGGGGTTCAATCCCCGGCCCCGCCTGTGTGGAGTTTGGATGTTCTCCCTGTGCCTGCGTGGGTTTTCTCTGGGCACTCCGGTTTCCTCCCACATCCTAAAAACATGCATGGTAGGTTAATTGACAACTCTAAATTGCCCGTAGGTGTGAATGTGAGTGCAAATGGTTTTGTTCGTTTGTATATGCCCTGCGATTTGCTGGCAACCAGTTCAGGGTGTACCTTGCCTCCTGCCTAACGATAGCTGGGATTGGCTCCAGCACGCCCGCGACCCTAGTGAGGAGAAGCGGCTCATAAAACGGATGGATGGATAGTTTTATACAACCTTCACAGGCTTTATTGTTATGTTGTGACTACTAGCTCTCTCCTGTGCGTACTAATTGTCCCTAGCTATGTTGTCATTACTAGCTGCTATTCAGTAAAGATACGTTGAGTGCAGCTGGACAAAGGTAGTTGTTTTGTTTTCTTTCGCTGTCTCTCTCACATCAATATAACAAAGGGGATTTTTGTCTGGGCTTCAGTAAGGGGCGACAACTCGTAAGACTTGTACCTTTTCCTGTCATTTTCTTTTTTGTAATAAAAACCCACAAAGACAAGATTGCTTCCTTACTTATTCTGTCAGAAAAAGATTTGCGAAAACGGTGTCAGAAGTGAGATTCTAGGATTGATCGCCGATCCAGAGGACCCCGGGAGTGATTGATCATCCAGGACACATGCATTCACCATGGTTGTTTCTTTTTGTTATTTTTCTGCAATGAAGACGCGCTTGGCACTGATACCACTGCTTCGCTTAGGTTAGTTATTTAACTTAACAGTCACCACCAGACATTCATATACACACTTATGGAGTTAATGTATGCAACTATGAAGTATAATTGATAGATCCCTTTCAATTAGAAAGATGTCCTCCCCCTCTCCAAAACCAGTCCAAATTGACAGCATTAGCAATATATTTGGATCTCTCAGCGCCGTTGTTTGTTCTTTTTGTTTTGTTTTTGTTGTTATCATGACAATAAGACGAGAGATAAAAAAGATAAATTGAAAATTGAAGTGCCTGAAATGTAGAATTATTACGTGTAATTGTCTGAGGCTCTATTCCCCGCATAGATGTTTGGTCTGGGACCTACGGTGATAGAGGAATCACCCGGAATGTAAGCAAATATGTAATTTTTCAAGGTTTCAAGAAACCATTCACTAGTGGCTATTTAGTCTGCGATAAAGAATTAAAAATGCATATTTTTAATTGATGATTGAACATTTTAAATAAACAAATGTTTATTGTTATTTTTGGGTTCTACATAAATCAAAATCCTGGTTAAACTCATGGTTAATTCCACTGATATAAATAAATTAACGCAAACGTGAAAAGCAAAATGTTAACTACTTACTGTGAGGGGTGAAAATATCAGTTTTGTGAAAATGCGCAATTCACAACACTGAGTTCAGAACCACGATTTGTTTGCACTCACAGAGTTAACAGTTTTGTTTGAAACAATGCAATACTGTCAAATGATCAAAGCATAGGCATTTATATAGGACCTTTTATAAATAAAAAATGTAACAAGTGATTTACAGCAATTAAAATGACGACATTAGGTTTAAACGTATTTGAGACTGAAGACATAAGATCTGACTGGCAAGACGTGTGTTCAACTTATGCACAAAAACGACTTTGTGCGAGTGACTGTCCGGTCTGCTGACTACTGATGTCTTGGTGCATGTATGTTTATGTCTGTGTGTGATATTTGAGAGAGGAATGCTGGAATCTTGGCCAAGTGTTTGGTGAAAGTGCGTTGTTTGACTGATTATAGGTCGATCTGTTGTTCACTATGGATACTGTAAGTATCTGCGTGCGTGTTAGTACTTAAGCAATGTGTTGTGAGCTGTTGCTGCAGGGGGAAATAAGTGGTGGAAAAATGTTTCTTTTTTTAAGGATTGGTAATTAACTAGTGTAACGCTGTGATATTGTGGGGCAAGAGTTTGTTTTGTTTTTATGCAGTAGTGAGAATAAGGCTGAGAGACCTGAATGGGAAAAGCTACTGATAACAAAATTGATTCCATTGGTGTAAAAAAGGAGAAAACAAGGCTGCTCAAAATCTTTGAATAGTGCAGCTCAACGTTCAGACTAAATGAGAATATTGATTGGATTACGTTATTAGATTTGGATAATTATCAGTGTGCATTCAGTGTGCATTCAAAGTTAAATATAGTACAATTTTAACAATTTCAACATCAAACAGATATTGAATTTTTGAAAGGTTATAGGCTGCAGCCTGCAGACATGACTGTCTGTGTGTGTGTATATGCGCAGCTGTGTGTGTTTTTAACGTCGTGTTGTCTGTGTGTTTATGCGCAGCTGTGTGTCTTATGTGCACATTTCCATGACGTAGCAAACTTCACCGCGATTATAAGAAAGTAAGCCTTTTGCTTATCCGTTGTGGCAAAGCTAATTGGATTTGTTTTTTGTTTAACTGTCAAAGAACACAGATTTTTCACAACGCGCATACGTGCTTTGGATTGCGTCCTTCTTACGAATTGAACTTCATGCGGAATGTTCTTTTCCGCTTCCTTGACATTTCCCAAGTCCCAAGTCAAATCCCACCGTTTGCTCTACCAGCAAATATAGGGTTAATTAGGAACTATCCGCCGATTCAATTGAACTTAAACTACCGATCCACCAACACTGCCAGCATCCACTTCGCACGGATGCTGTTGACGATATTTGTCCCGTATTGAAGTCGATACCCACTGGGCCAAATTCCGTCCGGTATTTTGGTTGTCGAGAATGGTTTTGTGTTTGTTTTTTTGTATTTGGCTAAAGTGATGGGTCACTTTATCAAAAGCGGGGTGGGGGGTGATGTCTGGAGTCTTGTTTTTGTTTTCTTCTCATTGTTTTGTTGGTTTAGATTTTGGTTTTGTCTTGTTTTGTGGTCTGGAGCACAAAGGCAGTGTATTGTTTTATTTTTGTGCTTAGCAGCACAAGTCGCATCACACCTTGCATTATTATGTTTGACACATAATTTGACACACAAACACAAAAAATCTGAATTTATAGATTCACTTAAGAGCAAATTCAATAGGCTGCAAACAGAGGACCGATATTGGCATTATCATAGTGATATGTATGATGATTGTTCTCCAAACATTTAATGTTGATAATTTTGAACTCATTATGGAACATTCACCTATTTGGGTTGACATATGAAGCGATATAGACTAAACTGTGCACATTTGTCATTAGGTCAATATGGTATGATATAGTGGCTTTCCAGATGCGGTATACATATTACAAATGACACAAATTACATGATTTATAGACTATAAGTTGAAAAAAGGACACAGGGGTCTGACTGAAATTCTTAGCTGATACGGGCATACAGCAAAGATACATTTAACTATTGTCTGAAAAATGTAATTTCTAAATTTCAAACCCAAAACTTCAGATGAAAAATCTAATAATGATACAGATGTTACGTTTAGGCATGACAAATTATTGCAGGTCCTTAATCAGTAATTATGCATAACTGACTGTGTCATTGCCATCCCTTGAACAAAAATGCTGAGGCAGATTTTATCTAACGGAAGAAAGTCCTTCGATTGCCAGACTACTCAAAACCCTTCACTTGTTATTTACATGACCTCGTGTTGATACAGACGCAGGTTTTTGGGGGAAAGGAAAAGTACTTAGCTGGAGATTTTATTCCACCCAAATGTTTGTGATGTGTCTTGAGAACCTTTTATGTATTTACGTTTAGTAATGTTTTGATTATCAGTCTCAAAGATAATGATAATATACAAATAATTATGCTAGTATAGAGTTGATAATGGATATTGGGTTGGACCATATTGACACTACACCGATAATGTATGTAATGAAATAACGATCGATGCACTTACAAAATACTGTCTAGATTTGGTAGATATGGTAAAGTAAGAATTGAAGGAAGTGGTGGGAGCACAATTGACCAAAATTATTTTAAGAATTTTATTATAATTCTTCGAACGCTTTTCTCTGACAACAGCTGTCTGACAGATTTCAATTTGACCTCAGAACACATGATAACTACCACCGACAAATAAATACTGGGAAGTCAATTAAATTTGGTATATATGAAGATGTGTGTGCCCCCTATCCTTTTTTGAGACTGTTTTTGCAGCCACGCCATTGGACCGGATCCATTCAGGTCTACCAAAGCCAGATCTGCTGATGGGCATACAAAACGTTCCGGTATTGCACATTATCGACTAATCAATTTCAGGAAACAAGTCCAACCAGCACTCCTAAGGCTGGCTGACGGACCTCTGCATGACATCAAACCCGGTGATTTCGTGCTGATTAAAAACATCTGGCGGAAAACGTGGCGACAGCAACACTGGCTGGGACCTTTCCAAATCATCCTTGTGACCTACACTGCAGTGGAAGTTGCTTAAAGAGCCACGTGGGTTCACACATCACACTGCAAGAAGGTCCCAGCCCCTCCTATCGTCCCGACTCCTCCATTTCCTTCACCTTCTACGACGGATGACCGTAAAGGTCACGCACTTGCGTAACTCGGCAAAAGAACAGAGGAAAGACGATCACTAAAACCCTACCCCAGTGGTTCAGCGTCAACTCTAATAATTGTTGTGATAAAAATGTGTGTTGAACTGTGTATTGATGCTCCCACTATGACAGTTGACACAATTATGTACCTTACGAGATGTGACAATTATGACGAGCTTCTTTAGTTCTATATGAAAGCCACTACTTCTGGTAATAGCACCTCCTACAGCATAAATGTTTGGTTTCTGTATGCCCCCACTTTTCTTCTTGTGGCACGCTCTCAAAATTGTCTTTGCTGCTATATTTGTATCATGCACAACCTTTGTCTTTAATTCCTCTCCGAACAATTCCCAAGCTCTTTCTGACGCTACCTGTCTTCCCTATATGTCAGCACTAGACTCGTTCCCGATTGTGCCCCTATTGCTTTGACAGACCACTCATACATTATCTCTGCAACAGCCCATTAATGTTTTGATTATTTAGTGTTAACCTTTAGGTAGTTAGGATGGAATAAAGTTTAGTAATTTTCCTTTTTTATGTGATTAACAATAGATTAATATAATCAACAGGGGGGGAGCTGTGTTGGAAAATTTACGTTTTATATATACCAAATATTACTTCTATTAGTTTTATACAACCTTTACTTATTGTTATGTTGTGACTACGAGCTCTCTCCCGGTCATACTGTGCGTACTAATTGTCCCTAGCTATGTTGTGACTACTAACTGCTATTCGGTAAAGATAAATTGAGTGCAGCTGGACAAAGGTAGTTGTTTTGCTTTCTTTCTCTGTCTCTCTCACTTCGATATAACAAAGGGGATTTTTGTCTGGGCTTCAGTAAGTGGTGACAACTCGTAAGACTTGTACCTTTTCCTCTCTTTGCAAAGACTTTTCTTTTTTGTAATAAAAACCCACAAAGACAAGATTTCTTCCTTACTTATTCTGTCAGAAAAAGATTTGCCAACAGTCTACCAGAATGTTTTAGAGGACTTCATGATTCCTTCTGCTGAGGATCTGTATGGAGATGAAGATCACATCTTCCAGACGGACCTGGCCCCTGCCCATACCGCCAGAAGCATCAAAACCTGGTTTGATGCCCTTGCCATCACAGTGCTTGACGAGTTAGCCAACTGGCCGGATCCAAACCCCATTGAGAATCTATGGGGTATTATCAAGAGGAAAATGAGGGCCACCAGACCCAGAAACAAAGAAGAACTGAGAGCAAGCATCAAGGAAATCTGGGCTTCCATAACTCCCAGGCAATGCCACAGGCTGATTGCCTCAATGCCACGGCGCATCGAGACAGTGATTAAAGCAAAGGGATTCTCAAATAAGTATTGAACATTAACATATCGTTTTGAAAGTACCATATTTTGATTGATGTAATGTCCCCCGAATTTTTCTTTTTTTGCAAAATTGCACTGTAAAAAAATCTGCGAAATCGTGAATCCGCGATAGTCGAACCGCAAAGTCGCGAGGGTTCACTGTGTGTGTGTGCGTGCGTGCGTGTATATATATATATATATGGCAGCACTTGGACGACTGGTTAGCACATCTGCCTCACAGTTCTTAGGATCGGGGTTAAAATCCTGGCCCCGCTGTGTGTAGTTTGCATGTTCTCCCCGTGCCTGCGTGGGTTTTCTACGGGCACTCCGGTTTCCATCCATAAGTATTCAGACTTCTTCTGGTCATCCTTGAGATGATTCTACACCCTCATTGGAGTCCAGCTGTGTTTGATTATACTGACTGGACTTGATTAGGAAAGCCACACACCTGTCTATATAAAACCTTACAGCTCAGAGTGCATGTCAGACCAAATGAGAATCATGAGGTCAAAGGAACTGCCTGAAGAGCTCAGAGACAGAATTGTGGCAGGGCACAGATCTGGCGAAGGTTACAAAAAAAGAATTCTGCTGCACTCAAGGTTCCTAAGAGCACAGTGACCTCCATAATCCTGAAATGGAAGACGTTTGGGACGACCAGAACACTTCGTAGAGCTGGCCGTCCGGCCAAACTGAGCAATCAGGGGAGAAGAGCCTTGGTGAGCGAGGTAAAGAAGATCCAGAGATGCACTCGGGAGATGGGCGAAAGTTCAAGAAAGTCAACCATCACTACAGCCCTCCACCAGTCGGGGCTTTTTGGCCGAGTGGCTCGACGGAAGCCTCTCCTCAGTGCAAGACATATGAAAGCTCGTGCTGTGGGGGTATCTTTCAGCTGCAGGGACAGGACAACTGTTTGCAATCGTAGGAAAGATGAATGCGTCCAAGTACAGGGATACCCTGGACGAAAACCTTCTCCAGAGTGCTCAGGACCTCAGACTGGGCAGAAGGTACACCTTCCAACAAGACAATGACCCTAAGCACACAGCTAAAATAATGAAGGAGTGGCTTCAGAACAACTCCGTGACTGTTCTTGAATGGCCCAGCCAGAGCCCTGACTTAAACCTAATTGAGCATCTCTGGAGAGACCTGAAAATGGCTGTCCACCAACGTTCAACATCCAACCTGACATAACTGGAGAGGATCTGCAAGGAGGAATAGCAGAGGATCCTCAAATCCTGGTGTGAAAAACTTGTTGCATCAGTCCCAAAAAGACTCATGGCTGTATTACCTCAAACGGGTGCTTCTACTGAATAATGAGCAAAGGGTCTGAATACTTATGGCTGTGTGATATTTCAGTTTTTCTTTTGTAATAAATCTGCAAAATTTCAACAACTTTCTGTTTTTTTTCTGTCAATATGGGGTGCTGTGTGTACATTAATAAGGGGAAACATGAACTCAAAAGATTTTAGCAAATGGCTGCAATATAACAAATAGTGAAAACTTTAAGGGGTCTGAATATTTTCCAGTCCCACTGTAAATACACACACATTTTGAACTATGTTGCACTCTTGGCTTACGACTCTTGGCTTGTTTCAAATGCAAGTGACCTTGAATGCCTTATTGCTTGTCTTGAGAATAAAAAGCTTCATTGCACAGTGTTATTGTCACGAGACAAAGACACCGGGGTTTAATGGCCGTGTCTCACCCCGTGAGGGTCCCATCCAAAGCGGCTTCCAGCTGCGTGCCGTTGAGGTAGTGTTCGATCAGCTGTTCTCTGCTTGGCTGGGGGTAAACAGATGGACAAATTACGCACGCAAGCACACACACACACACACCGCGCATGCCACACAAACCACACGCACGCACACACAAAGGATATGCTCGTTACAGTGTTGTACCTGAACAAGTTCAATGAACGAAAGTTCATGAACTCGTTCATATTTTGTGCGAAGGTGAACAGAACTTAGTTCATTTCTGCCTGATGAACGTAATTGAGAACACGCTAATTCTGACGTCTAAGAACGGTTTTCCAACGAAAGTTCATTTTCATTCAAGAGTGGCAGGCTTTGTTAGGGACTTTGAGGACAAACCCGTCTGAACACACAATATACAAGCCTTCATACGTCGGCGGATAACTGCTGCAGTTGGCAACCGATTCAGTGCCACCACGGCCGCCATTCAAAGCAGGCACAGCTGCGTGAGAACGCGAGGTGCGTTCAGGGACACGTAAATGGGAGTGAATTTGTTCTTCTGAGGTTCTTTTGTAATACAATACATAATTGTAATTATTAATTACTAGTAAAATTATTATTTGGATCAGAATGCCGTAGTTAAAACTCTGTATGATCACACTGTCATGATCCATCCATCCATCCATTTTCTGAGCCGTCTTCGTCTTTTGTAATTTGTTTCGTCTTTTGTAAAAGTGTTCCTGCTTTTGTTAATGTGTTTTCTGAAATGTAAAAGTGTTTCGGTTTTTGTTAATTTGTTTTCTGAAATGTAAAAGTGTTTTGGCTTTTGTTAATTTGTTTTCTGAAATGTAAAAGTGTTTTGGCTTTTGTTATTTTGTTTTCTGAAATGTTCACAATTTGTTATATTGTTTTGCACTTCCAGGCCACTGTAATTTTGAGGGTAATAGCATGTCAACAACATATTGTGAAAAAACAAAGAAATATGAACTAGTTCATTTTTGGAATGGTGAACTTACTTCAAAATTTTGTATTACAAACTATGAACTGAACATATTTTGGGAACCGTGAACTGAACTTTTAACCAGTCTGCGGAGAAAATTGACTTTCCCAACAGTTCTTGTTAATATATAACAGTATAGACTTCACCACTGACTTCAGAATAAATTAATAAAATTTCATAGTAACAACATTAGAATTCAGGTTATAAATGTAGGCCAGTGCTTCTGATAGTGTTTAGGCCAGAACAGAAGGTCTGGCCCGGAGCACCCATCACTGATAAGATAACCCGGAAGCATCATTAAAAATAGTGATATGAACTGACGCAACACTAAGTGATACAATGGTAAGACGTTGATAAAGGCCGCAAATCAAGAAGATAGTTACATTCATGACTAAGTTGCTGTGTTCCTTGCTGCTATGAATACGAATGTCACTGTGAACATGCAGCATGAACCATGTGAAGACAACATGGGACAACAGAAGAGTATACAGTATATGTGAACAATTGACCCCGTACAGGTGGGATCAGCGCTGAGGTAGAGGTGCTCAGTCAGAATTGCAAGAAAAACAATGCACTGATTGTTCACTGGAATCTGTACAGGAGTGTGTCGGTGTCTTTATGTACCACTGTGTGTGTGCGTGTGTGTGTTGGAGGGGGAATGTTATAAAGTGTTCTCCCTACCTCAGTAGTTATCTGTCTGCAGGCTTATTTGATTACACTGACTAACTAAGGGCCTCCTGTGGGATTACGCCCTAACTTCTACTCGCTGTATCTCGTTACTGGATTCTTATCACATCCATCATTCAAGCATACACAGTATATGGATAACACTACTAGATCTTAAAGATTTACTCCTACAGGCTGAAAACATGCTCTATCCATTACAGTTTCTCCTCATAAGGGTCACAGGTGGAGCCTATGCTACCTGACTTTGGGCGAGAGCTAGGGTACACCGTGGACTAGTTGCCACTTGCCAGTCAATCAAAGGGCACATATAGACTGGATTCTTATCACATCCATCATTCAAGCATACACAGTATATGGATAACACTACTAGATCTTAAAGATTTACTCCTACAGGCTGAAAACATGCTCTATCCATTACAGTTTCTCCTCATAAGGGTCACAGGTGGAGCCTATGCTACCTGACTTTGGGCGAGAGCTAGGGTACACCGTGGACTAGTTGCCACTTGCCAGTCAATCAAAGGGCACATATAGACTAACCGCCATTCACACTCAAACCTATGGACAATTTCGTCTTCAGTTAACCCAGTGCTTCGGAAATAGTGGGGTGGGTTGCGATGCCGGCGGGGACGCGTGAGACCCTGAAGAACATGATTTGCCGTACGAGAATAAAGTGTAATTGCACATCCACTGCAGTATATGGAAGTCTATATCTCTTTCTTTTGTACTTTCTTCAATGTTTATAAGGATTAGAATAGATTATCCTTTATAAACAATGTTATATAGGGTGTACTCGCGGGGGCTGCGGGTGGGAGGGTCACACATTTTTTTCTTCTTCCTGGGGGGGGGGTGGGGTCGTAACAGAAAACAATTGAGAAGCACTGAGTTAACCTAACATGCATGTTTATAGGACATAGAAGGAAGCCGGAGTACACCCATAAAACCCACCCAAACACTGGTGACCATGCATTCACCACACAGGCCTAAAACAAGATTCAAACCCAGAACCTCGACAGTGAGGTCATTCCAACATGCTGCCCATGTTAGGCTCAACGATGAGTAAATGTTGAAATGGTAGAAGGATTTTCCTGACACTAAAAGGTGGTTTGTCCAGGTTGCATCCCATTTTTTGCCACAAAGGATAGTTTGAATTGAATCCATTTTCAATGGGAGCAAATGAATTGTGCAAAAAAATGAAAACTCATGATGATGTGATGTTGATTTTGTTTAATATATACATTTCCAGCCGGCGCGGTGATAAACTGGTTAGCACATCTGCCTCACAGTTCTGGGGACCGGGGTTCAAATCCCGGCCCCGCCTGTGTGGACCTTGCATGTTCTCCCCGTGCCCAGGTGGGTTTTCTCCAGGCACTCCGGTTTCCTCCCACATCCCAAAAACATGCGTGGTAGATTGAAGACTCTAAATTGCCCATAGGTGTTAATGTGAGTGCGAATGGTTGTTTGTTTCTATGTGCCCTGCGATTGACTGGCGACCGGTTCAGGGCGTACCCCGCCTTCTGCTCGAAGATAGCTGGGATAGGCTCCAAGCACGCCCGCGACCCTAGTGTGGATAAGCAGTAAAGAAAATGGATGGATGGATATACATTTCCTTGTCCGAGAAGCTGCTGTCCAGGAAATGGGTCTAAAAAACTAGAGCAAAACAGCGCCACCTGCTGCTGTACAGATATAACTTCAAAAATGGTTGATACTTACAATGGTGTGAAAAGCGCTGCCATCAAGGGGATCACCCAGCACATTAAAGGCCACCAAAGCAACCTGAAATCCCAAATAAATGTCTGTGAGGCAATGACAAGAAAATTGCAAAAAAAATCATTTTAATAATAAAATAAATGCATATGTGTGTGTGTATGTATATATATATATATATATATATATACACACACACACACACATACAGGGAGACTGAAAAGTAACTTCCCTGTTTTTAAGCACTTGTAATTTATTTCTGAACTATAATTCTTACAAGAAATGAACATGAGAAGAAAGTGTATTGCATGGAGTTTTATTTAAAATTCTATATGGGAGTTACCTTTCAATCACCCTGTATATACAACCCCAATTCCAATGAAGTTGGGACGTTGTGTTAAACATAAATAAAAACAGAATACAATGATTTGCAAATCATGGTCAACCTATATTTCATTGAATACACTACAAAGACAAGATATTTAACGTTCAAACTGATCAACTTTATTGTTTTTAGCAAATAATCATTAACTTAGAATTTTATGGCTGCAACACATTCCCAAAAAGATGGGACAGGGTCACGTTTACCACTGTGTTACATCACCTTTTCTTTTAACAACATTCAATAAACGTTTGGGAACTGAGAACACTAATTGTTGAAGCTTTGTAGGTGGAATTCTTTTAACCCCATTCTTGCTTATATATATATATATATATATATATATATATATTAAACCATATAATCTACAAATATTTACCTAAGGTAAGGTGATTTATCCTTTCAACCATGTAGGTATCAGCTTCAGAATTGGTACGAAGAACTGGTAAACTTTCACTCAATAGACTGAGGAAGACTGTCCACTGTGAGATAATTTTTATAGCTACATCTACCTGATTGTAATGATTGTGACGGTTAGCATAATGCTTGTGGAATGTTATCCTCAGGTATGTTCCGACGGCGTCTACGTGGACGGACTTCAGCTCCCGAGCTCTGAAACCGGTCTTCTCGTTGTCCGACAGAGACACGTAACTGTGATGAGAGCATCAGAGTTGTATCTTTGTTGTGTAATTGCTTTTGTAAAGTAAAACATGTTTCAAGACAATTTTAAAATCTGTTTCACTAAAGATTAAGAGCTGAAAATTATCCTCAGCCGTCTCACCCAAGCCTGCGAAGCTGATCAATGAACACTGATGTGGTGGGATCAGGAGGAGTGTCTCCTATGTGGAACTCCACCTTTGCTGGGATGAGGTAATGGTGGGCCAGCAGCTGCAGCTTCTTCACTCGACATCTTTCCGCCAGCTGCAGGGTGATGTGCTGAGGGTAGCTACACAACCTGAGGAACATTTCTATTATGTTTGACCTGTTAAGTAAAATCAAATCCAACTGTACTCTCATTCTATCAGGCATAAAATTAAAATTAATGAATAATGATAAATTCAAAAGTCCAATGCAATAAAATCTAAAAAAATTGCCTCAAAATCTTCAGTCGAACTCCAACCATCCTCATGACGCCAAGTGAGACATCACCTAATCCCACTAAATTTTGGCTTAGTGACTCCATGTTAGTGTTTCCACCATAATTTGTACAACTGAACTGATTTATTTTTGTATTTTTTGAGAGGGGAGGTGAAAATAAACAACTGAAATAAACTTGAATGTGTTTGACTTGGACTTGACGTTTAACTTGCTGCCTTCTTGGCCAGATCACCATTGCAAAAGAGATGTTCTGTTTTACCTGGTCTTTTACCTGGTTAATCCATCCATCCATTTTCTACACCGCTTACCCTCACTAGGGTCATGGGTATGCTAGAGCCTATCACAGCTAACTGCGGGCGGGGTGAACCCTGAACTGGTCGCCAGCCAATCACAGGGCACATATCAACAAACAACTATTTGCACTCACATTCACACCTATGGACTATTAAAAAAGAACAACAACAACACATCCGTAGGGCCTTACAGAAACATTATTTGCTTTAGCCACTAAAATTACTGAATGAAGAAGCTGTTTGCTGACCAGATTTAGACAATTTAGAGTCTTCAATCTACCACACATGTTTTTGGGATGTGGGAGGAAACCGGAGTGCCTGGAGAAAAACCCACCCGGGTACGGGGAGAACATGCAAGCTCCACACAGGCGGGGCCGGGATTTAAACCCCGGTCCCCAGAACTGTGAGGCAGACGCGCTAACTAGTCGTCCACCGTGACGCCGACTCTGGAACAGCTTTTTTAAATATCATTATTTCCTATGGGAAAAATAGTTTTGAAATCTGAACAAATTGGGGGTTGACTAGTTTCAGAAAGGATAAACTAAGACACGTAAGTGGACATATGGACCCCAAGTAAATCTTTTGTGAGCTGCGTATTTCCAAAAATGTGTCTGTAAATGACCTGTTCCAAATTTCGCTGAAATTTGTTTCACAGTTCAGAACATACATGACATCTGGCCCCCACACAATTTTCTCTGCCAGTGATTCAGCGGCAAGACAAAGACCCGATATTTTCAAGCACTTCTCGGAAGCCAGTCAAGTAGCGCTGCAGTGTTTGCACGGCTCAGGATTAGCTAACAGCACTATCAGCACAAGTTTCTGATAAAAGGCACATATTTGAATCTTTGGAAAAGTTTTCAACGTGGGGCTGAGGTGTTTGTGTTTGGCAATGTGTCTGCTGCATGCGCCACATGCAAGGATCATGCAATTATTGTGCAGATCCTTGCAAGCGTCTTGGTGATGATATGCTGCCTCTACAGGGCTTGAGGTTTACCAGCACATGAAAAACCATCAGGATCTAATAAAGTAATCAGGAAGAAAGCTAGGCTGACATGAATTTGTGATGTGACAGGACAATGCTCAGGTGTCTGTACAGGATAAAAAAAGATACAGACATGATGCAGATCGGTGGTGTATTTACATTTCATGTTGATTTTCAGGCATTCTGAAATGTTACCAGTGTTGAAAACCCTCAATATGAAGATCTACAATCAGTGGTTACCTGCTGGATCTCCAACCACTGACAGTGGGTGCATGGACCATGAGCTCCTGGGCACTGAAGTTGTCCTCATGACTGGAAGAACTGAGCACAGTAAATCTTATCTTCCTGGACATCCCTCCACCATAAACTGCAACAATGCAAACAAGCCAAGCAAGGCACATATTGAATTGTTAGGAGATGAAACTTATTTTAGTGAAAATGTTGTTAATGATGGTATTTCAGAGTTGCTGTTTAAGGTCTGTAAAACAATAACACTTTTCTGTACCAACTTAACAACCCTTGTACTACCGTCTGGCTAGTACTACTAAGTTATTTCATATATTTCTTTAATGTTATTAAATGATTTAATATATATAACAGGTAAAAACATGAATACACGAGCCATTTCTCTCTCATAAATTATGTATTAACAACGAACTTCAACGCACTATTATACAATTACATTATTATACTGTACTATCACACTGCTGATGGATTACTTAGCTGAAATGATGTCGACTGTTTCTAACCAGTAATACTTTAATGAAGAGATGTTTTTAATGCTGGGAACGATCCTGTGAATTAAATAGAAACATTTTTTGAGTAGTACTATTTCTCCACGCCGACTAAAGGATGATGGGCGGGCGGGGAGGGGGGGCGGTGGGGGTTACCAACTGTTAACCATAAACCAACATGGCTGACCTTATACACTAGCTGTGTTGTGACGTTGTTTTGGCAAACTCTAACCAACTACACTAACATATAAAGGTCTTCAAGTCTGACTCGTTTACGTTTTAAACAGTTGTAAGACAGAACAAGCATCATTTTGGTGCATTCAAATTCGGCTTACCGCGAGCATCACCGTAATGTTGACAGCTCGTACCAGAGCCTCATCACCATAAACACAGGCTACAACCTGTGCGGGCATGCGCAATGACACGCAGGGTACCCCCGCAATGGATTGTGGTCAATGTAGTTTTACACGAAAAAGGCCTACTCGTAACTTCCTGCGGTCTTTTGGCTGGATCCAGAACCGGATAATTAGAGTTTCAAAATAAAGGTAACAAATCTAGGCTTTGGGGGTACACATTGTTTTACTCAGTATTGGTAAAGCAAGATAAAATTACAGTCGTTATATGTATTTTTACTTTCAATCGTTCTTCTCCCCGTTGAAGGACGCAAATTATTACGCAAGATTTTTATTATTTAGTGTGCAAAGATCTTTTGTTTCGAAGACTTTGAACGGAAGCTGCGGATTTCCTGGTTAGCCTGCTAGCAACAGTAAGAGTCGCCAACATGGATGCAATGAAAACATGGCCAGAAGTGGATAAAGCAGCGGCAGAAAAGAGACGTGAACTTGTTTTGCAAGGGGCTACAGCCGACAAGAAGATTTCATCACACGGGGGTCTTCCGTCTGCCATTTATTCCCTCACGCTGCTTAATTATCTCGAGGTTAGCCAGTGTCCGAGTTTGACGGAGATCCACGAGAACATCCAGCATCTGACAAACCTTCAGAGTCTCATCCTGTGCAGGAATAAACTCGCATGTATCCCAGATGTCATCAGCAGCCTCAAGTCCCTCAAAGTTCTGGACCTGTCATCCAACAATCTCGGCCTTTTACCGGATGGCATCACGCAGCTCCAGGAGCTAACCACTTTGAACGTGAGCTGCAACCGTTTGGAGGCTCTCCCGGACGGACTGAGCCACTGCGCCAAGCTTTCTAGCGTCAACATGTCCAAGAACCGCATCAGCGGCTTCCCGAGCGATCTGTACTCGGAGCGACTGGACCTGCTCAGCACCCTGGAGGCCTCGGATAACGCCATCGTGGAGCTTGGCAGAGATATTCACAAGTTGTCAGCTCTGAAGGTAAAAGTCCACACCATAACATTTGTCATTTATTATGTTCGTATTGAACTAAAGTGAAAGTTTTTGTCGAAGGGGAGAGTGAGATCAGCCAGGCAGTAGCAATCATATCAGGAGACAGTTGGACGTGGCAGAATTGAAGATATTAGAATGACTATAGTAGAATTTTTTTTTTCCACTAGTAGTGCCACTTTCAACCTACTGGTATGCCATTAAACATTGCTATTACCATAGGGGGGGTGGGGTGGAGTAGTCATTATTTTACACAGGGGGCAAACAGGATTTTATGACAAAATTGTTTGAGAAGTAAATGATAATATTACCAGAAACAAATTTTAATATGAGGAAAAAGGTAATGCAGTTTTACAAGAATACAGATGTATGATAGTCATGGTATTACAAGAAAAAATTTCAATCATAGCATTTTGTTGCCTCTTTGTAATATAGTTGTAATATAACATGAGCATGAAACAAATAGAATTCAGTCCCCACTGCAATTCTTCACAGCATGCTGAAGTTGCTGCATTATTACAAAGTGCTACAGTCAATTTGTGACCTGAATTTGGTTCTACCGGTGTCCGCCATCTAAGGTGCTAGATCTCTCCAACAACCAGCTGAGCGACATCCCATCCAGTCTGAGCGACTGCCCCAAGCTAAAGGAGATCAACTTCAGAGGCAACAAGCTGAACGACAAGCGCCTGGAGAAGATGGTGAATGGCTGCCAGACGAAGTCCATCCTCGACTACCTGAGAGGGAAAGGAAGGCAGGGAGAGGAGAGAGGCGACATGGATGGGGGACGGAGTGTGAATGACAAGAAGAGGAGGCAACAGCAAAAGAAGAAGAGGGAAGAAGACCATGATGAGTTGGAAGAAGTCAACAAGATGGTGGTGAGGGTTCTCCGTGTTTCCGACGCTCCTGAGGCACTCACGGTCAGAGTCAGCGCGGAGGTGAAGGATGTACGACCTTACCTGGTGTGCTGTGTGGTCAGAGGCATGAACCTGAAACCTGGGAGTTCTCTCAAGCGGTTCCTGGTGGCACAAGTAAGTCCGCTGGGTATAAAAAATTAAAAAAATGCTTGAATCAAGTTATCGTTTTTTTGTTTGTTTTACTGTTTTGACAATCATTATGGGGCCAAGGTGTTTTTAAGCAATGGAAGCATTGGCAGCAACCAGCAGGGGAGGGCACATTTAATTTAGACCCAATCTACCTTAACAGGTTTCTGTATACATTGAAAGGGTAGAACACATCCATCCATCCATTTTCTATACCTCTTGTCCTCATTAAGGCCGCGTGTAAGTTGGAGTCTAGCCCAGCTGACTTTGGGCCAGAGGCGGAGTGCACAGGGGACTGATTGCCAGCAATCACAGGGCACATACGGGTTAAAAAAAAAAACTTGTCTTCGGATTCTGGATAACACGCAGTACTCTGCGTTGGCCCTGTCGTACAGGGTGAAGGGTGAGCGGTGGATCAGTTGCATGGCAGCAGCTTTTTGGGACATATTCTCCTGTTCATGTGCAAGTCTTCTTTTTATGCACCTGGCTCCAATTCGCCTGTAATGAAAGCGCAAATACTGTAAATAGGTGTGTTGTTTAGCGAATAGCTGTTAGGGTCCACTGAAAAAATGCCAATAGGTGATTTTGTGAATGTGAACTGCAAATAGTTGGGGGCTCACTGTAAAATGTAACCTTTATTTGTCCCGGTAAGGCAATTGAGAACAGATTTGCAATGACGACCTGGTTATATGGCTCACTGGTCAATACGAGATAATAATTAGGTTTCTATCTTATCTTTCTTAGAAATATTTAATTATACAGGCAGCATGTTGCCCGAGTTGTTAGCACATCTGTCTCTCAGTTCCGCGGTTCTGGGTTCGAATCTCGGATCCAGCCTTCCTGTGTGGCGTTCGCATTTTCTCCCCGGGCTTGTGTAGGTTTTCTCCGGATACTCCAACTTCCTTCCACATTCCAAAAACATGCATGGTAGGTTAACTGAAGTCCCTAAATTGTCCATAGCTGTGAATATGAGTTTGAATGTTTGTTTGTCTCTGTGTTCCCTGATGACCAATCCAGGGTGTACCTCGCATCCAGCAAAAAATCAGCTAGGAAAGGCTTGAGTTCACCCGCAACCTGAATAAGGACAAGCAGTGTCGAACATGGATGGATAGAGTTTAATCAACATTATTTTCTAACCCAGTCACACCCACTCATAAAATAAAAAAGAACAAAATGTGGCAATGATGTGACTGGATGGCAATTTTTTTTTACCTCCAGACAAAACTTCATGAGGACATATGTGGGAAGAGGACCATTGCGACCATCGCCACTCATGATGTGCAGCTTCTCAAAGGTCCGCTGGCCTATGACGCCAAACCTCCCACACAGCTCAAAGTAGGCTAACATCAAACTCTGTACAATTCTGATGGGCAGAAATTCACCAGTCTTGTAAATTGAAATCAGGGCCCCTTTCTTCCTGCCTCATCAGATCGTGCCGCTGGGTCGGAAGGAGATGACGGCTGTCGAGCTGATAAAACATCTTCAACTGGAGGCTGACGAGCTGAGGAAGCAGAAGAAGAGGCAGAACGTCACTGGTCTCCACAAGTCAGTCCCGAAAATTAATCACACCATTTCCCTCTGTTGGGAAAAGAATTTAAGTCCACCTAAGGACCTGAAGTAGCAAAGAAGTGTTGAAATAGAGTGGATATAAACTGTCTACACAATAACTTTGCATTTGAACAGGCATGTGTAGGCTTTTAATATCCACTGCAAGTGCATTTCAAAATATTGGTGACGCTCTTATATTTCCTCCAAAATCTCAAGTACGCCTGACATGTTACAGTATCTTTCAGTTTTAAATAACTTTTTTTTAATGAAGACAATACATGCTTACCACCTTTTTCCAGATACCTGCAGCTTCTGCAAGGAAAAGCGCTATATCCCTGTATTGTGGATGCAGAGGGACACGTGATCTCATTCCCGCCTATCACAAACAGTGAGAAAACCAAGGTGTGCCATTACTATGAAACAATTATATCACCATTTAGGATTTTCAGAAGTTCAAAGGGCGTACTCACACGAGGCAATGCTCGAGCCCAATTGTAATGCGAGTGTTCCTTGCCAGTTATGCGTGATAACAACAACCTTGCACAACAGAAATGAACAGATCTAACTAGAACAGAACTAGAAATAATCCACAGACTGTGAGTGGGGGGGGGAGATGCACATGCACATGCACATGCACAGTGATGCACAGGCACATGAGCGGGTGTAATGTTGTCATAAAGTCATGAATGCAATTCAGTTGCTCCTCTCGTTATTCACGATAACTCCCCACCTCGCACAAAAGAAATAAACAATGAAGTGATTGCAAACCTAAACATTTAAAGAGCAATGTGAGTGCAGGCCATCGTGGGAAGCAGAGTGGGGAGGGGGGGTTGGTGGGGGATCTTGCCAAAGTCCGGCACTGTTCAAATGAGCTTATGTGAAGGAGCACGCCCTGGATCACTACTTGCTGATTGTCCTTTACAGATCAAGAAGACAACCAAAGAATTGCTCTTGGAGGTGACAAGTGCAAACAGCCTGCAGACCTGTAAAGATGTCATGGACGCTCTGATTGCAGTAAGCCTCTTTTGCTTAAAATTACATGACTTTATCATTCACATTTTAAGAATGTCATTCTTTGAAATAGGTCATGACATTTTCCCAGTAGTTTTGCCTTATGATTTGTAGATTTAGATGAGGTTGTGTGTCTGTGTCATGCTGTTTTTAAGCCAACAAAATACTATTGGTCCATACACTTTACTTCTACTTCGATTATTTACCATGCCCTTTGATTTTCATATGAACTGAAAAGCGAGTGCTCCTGCGATGCACTGTTGACATATACAGTACACATTAGGTCACCGTCAGCAGTCCATTCTGTGTGAATGAATTTTGTCCCCGTAATAGTTTCTCTATTTTGGTGGCAAACAGGGGCCCTCCAAGAAAAGTGTTCGAGGGGATCATGACTGACACAGGCCTAAAAGAAAATATGTATTTTCATCTTAATTTTAGGCGGCCCAATGTGATATTTTTTCATGGGCCCAAATCGCTGGCAACAACTACTAAAACATATGGATTGTCATGACACTGCACCACAGACTTAAAACAGTGAGATTTTCAGACCTGGAGGGTGTGATTTGGGAGTGATATGCAAACAAACCGACAATTTATGAAATAATGTGGTAATCCGCAAAGGTTGAATCTCTTTCATCAGCCATGGCCTGGATGATTGAGCATCTACTTCGACAAAATAAAGTGGTAGATTTATTTTCAATACAAAACCTTTGTCTGCAGTTAAGGTGAATATTGTGTTCTTGCTCTTAAAAGCTAAAACAATACACTTCATGCTAACCTCAGTTTGCCCGTTCCTGTTTTCTTTCCAGAAAATGGCAGAGTTGAACAAGTTCACAGCCGAGCATCGAGAGGAAGCGGGGTCTGACGGAGAAGGGGGCGCCCCACCGGACACGACAGCCAGCGCAGACGCGTGCAGTGAACTGATTATCCAGCAGGTCCGAACGGTCGACCAGGATGGGAACCTGAAGGTGGTCTACCCGTCCAAGACAGACCTCTCCAGAGATATCTCCAACTTGACTGTCATTTGGTAGTACTGTACAGCAATCCCCCAGTCTTGCGCTGGGACTGAAGCAAAAACTCGAAACCCCCTCTAAAAATGCATTTTTCTGTAGTTTAAACCCGAAATTATCCTCCCACACCCTTAAAACTAATTCGAGACAAACATTTATTCAAGTCAGTGTACCAGTGAAGATACAAACATGATAAAGCTGTCCAGTTTTTCCTTACAATGCAACCCAATATTGCTGCCGTTGGACCAAATCTGTGTCCAAATTTGGTCAATGTCATTACTTATTCACAAATTGATACTATTGGCCAATCCCCTTATTTTTGACCAATCTAAAGTGTTGGAAATGGCTTGCTCTTTTTGAGGATACGTGATTGATTCAACAAACATGCCGTTTGTGTTTTCTTGAAAAGTGGTTTTGGAGATAGTGATCCCTCATTTATCGCGGGCGTGAGGTTCCAGACTACCCCCGCAATAAGTGAAATCTGTTGTGGCGGCCATTATTTTTTTTTTTAAATCATATTAAAGCTGTATGAATCGCCCAAGTCTCACACTTTGTAATCTTTCCCACACTCTAAACAGCTATCACACTCTTAAAACTCGATACTGTTAAACAAAATTATATAAGGGTACTGACCTACTGTACTTAATGCCGATTTCAAATGTACTGCTCAAACAGGTAAAGGATTTCTCTTTCAATGTCGAGAAGTTGCTCCTGTTCAGCTCGTTAGTTGCTACCATCTTCCTCTGACGCTTACTGCGTACCTTTAGAAGGTAGAACGTTTGGGCAGCATAACAGGACTTGAAGTATTCCAATGATAAACGACGAGTCTAATTGTCTCACATTTATTTATTTAAGTAACAAGTTACTGTGAGACGTACGGTGTCAACAAACAAATCTCAGCGCTCAGTAAAACTAAGCTCGTGTACTGTACAGGTATTTTGCATGTCTGTTTTGATTTTTTGTTTTAGTAGGTTAGAAAATGGTTATTTTAACATACCAAAAACAATTTAGTGATATGGTGAATTACAACCCCAATTCCAATGAAGTTGGGATGTTGTGTTAAATATAAATAAAAACAGAAACAATGATTTCCAAATCATGTTCAACCTATATTTAATTGAATACACTACAACGACAAGGTATTTAATGTTCAAACTGATAAACTATGTTTTTAGCGAATCAGTAACTTGGAATTTTATGGCTGCAACACAAAAAAGCTGGGACATGGTCATGTTTACTACTGTGTTCCATCACCTTTTCTTTTAGCAACATTCAATAAACATTTGGGAACTGAGGACACTAATTGTTGAAGCTTTGTAGGTGGAATTCTTTCCCATTCTTGCTTGATGTACAGCTTCAGCTGTTCAACAGTCCAGGGTCTCCATTGTCGTATTTTACCCTTCATAATGCGGCACACATTTTCAATGGGAGACAGGCCAGTCTACTACCCGCACTCTTTTACGACAAAGCCACGCTGTTGTAACACGTGCAGAATTTGGTTTGGCATTGTCTTGCTGAAATAAGCAGGGGCGTCCATGAAAAAGACATTGCTTGGATGGCAGCATATGTTTCTCCAAAACCTGTATGTACCTTTCAGCATTAATCGTGCCTTCACAAATGTGTAAGGGACCCATGCCATTGGCACTAACATAGCCCCATACCATCACAGATGCTGGCTTTTGAACTTTGTGTCCATAACAGTCCGGATGGTTCTTTTCCTCTTTGGCCTGGAGGACACGACGTCCACAATTTCCAAAAACAATTTGAAATGCGGACTCATCGGACCACAGAACACTTTTCCACTTTGTATTAGTCCATCTTAGATAAGCTCAGGTCCAGAGAAGCCGGCGGCGTTTGTGGGTGTTGTTGATAAATGGCTTTTGCTTTGCATAGTATAGTTTTAAGTTGCACTTACGGATGTCGCGTCGAACTGTATTTACTGACATTGGTTTTCTGAAGTACCCATGTGATATCCTTTACACATTGTCAGTTTATAATGCAGTGCCGCCTGAGGGATCAAAGGTCACGGGCATTCAATGTTGGTTTTCGGCCTTGCCGCTTACATGCAGTGATTTCTCCAGATTCTCTGAACCTTTTGATATGGACCGAAGATGATGAAATCCCTAAATTCCTTGCAATTGTACGTTGAGGAACATTGTCCTTAAACTGTTCGACCAGTTTCCTCACGCACTTGCTCACAAAGGTGAACCTCGCCCCAGCTTTGCTTATGATTGAGCAATTCAGGTAAGCTCCTTTTATACCCAATCATGGCACCCACCTGTTCCCCAATTAGCCTGTTCCAAACAGGTGTTTGATGAGCATTCCTCAACTTTCTCAGTCTTTTTTGCCACCGGTCCCAGCTTTTTTGGAATGTGTTGCAGCTGTAAAATTCTAAGTTATTGATTTGCTAAAAACAAAGTTTAGTTTGGACATTAAATGTATTTGTAGAATATTCAATTAAATATAGGTTGAACATGATTTGCAAATCATTGTATTCTGTTTTTATTTACATAACACAACATCCCAACTTCATTGGAATTGGGGTTGTAAAAATCCATGATGCACAGAATCCGTAATAGGTGAACCACAATATAGCGAGGAATTACTGTACAAGGATTCCACCCACCACCAGCAGTATATGTTTCAACTGAGTTGTAAATACGAATTATGCACGATAAACTAGTTAACGCTTAAGTGCAAGAATACATCACGTGGCATTTGACCCCCTTCCAGCAGCGCTTGGGCTCACGCAGTGCATTACATTTCTGCATCCATAGGAACATGACTGTCCCCCAGCACTTCAGAAAACAGGTCATTAAAAACAAAGCGCAATAGCATCTGTGAAGATTGACGCGTTCCAATTAAACAGGTCAAAGGCCGCAGTCTTTAACAATAATAGTGGGGGGGGAAAATAAATTTTTACCTTGTGACAAATTACATCCCCCCCCAAAAAAAATAGTTTGTACCCTTCCCCAGATCTGTGCCTCGAGAAAATCCAGTCTCAAGTCTACAGAATTCCTTCGACTCCATGCTGCACTGTCAACCTTTAGTAAGGTGTGCCTTTACAAATTAAGTAAAATTTTGCCAGTGAAGCTTTGATTTTGATAAATTAGGGAAGGAAAAAAAAAAAATGCTGCCAGAGGGTTTTTAACAAGGCTCTAAGCAATGTTGAAAACATTTAAGTCACTTTTACACGCAGAGCTTGTGGGACCCACTTCATGCAACACTGGCTTTTAGTCAAAGGAAATTATAAAGTGTCAGAACTTAAGGGTGCATCGCGGAACACCTAATAAAGCAAATAGTGGCTTCCAAAGTTTCCCCAGTTGAACAAGTAGTGAGGTTTGACACTCATTTAATGATCAGTTTATTGAAACAATAGATTCAAACAATGACAGGACTACCTTTGGAGGGCTTATTCGCAGGCTCTGCAAAAAAGGACAAGTCAAATGTTTTGTGCACTCAAAAAAAGTTTGATTGTGTTCATTTTAAAAGCATCTTGTAATGGAAAATATAGTACCAACTACTTACATGTACATGTGTAAGCAACCTCCAAGTACTTGTAGGTGCCTTCACAGGGGTCCCCAAATACTGCGTTGCTGGCTGTTATCTTGCAGCTGGTTTTCCCATCGCACCTATTAATGAAGGCTTCGTTTTGCTAAAACTATTTACACATAATTGCAACTGTCAAGTATTGTCAAAAATAAATAAAAGAATCCTAAAAACAACAGCATGACAGTTATACTCTATTCCTACAGGTGGGAGCAATGTTGATTAAAAATTGTTCAAAAGTGACTGCTGCACACAGGAAACAGTCATCTGAATCAGGTTGGCAACTGACCCAAGCAACCCAACAGTGACAATGGACTACTCAAGCTGCACGTTTAGCCAAAATGGCAATGAGATCTTCCTTGGACCATCCATCCATCCATCCATCCATTTTCTGTGCCGCTTCTCCTCACTAGGGTCGCGGGCGTGCTGGAGCCTATCCCAGCTGTCATCGGGCAGGAGGCGGGGTACACCCTGAACTGGTTGCCAGCCAATCGCAGGGCACATAGGAACAAACAACCATTCGCACTCACAGTCATGCCTACGGGCAATTTAGAGTCTCCAATTCATGCATGTTTTTGGGATGTGGGAGGAAACCGGAGTGCCCGGAGAAAACCCACGCAGGCACGGGGAGAACATGCAAACTCCACACAGGCGGGGCCGGGGATTGAACCCGGGTCCTCAGAACTGTGAGGCTGACGCTCTAACCAGTCGGCCACCGTGCCGCTTCCTTGGACCACATGCCACCTATTTATAGCAAAGTGCATAAACAGTTCTGCAACAAACTAATTTCTATGCCACTTATCCTGTTCAGTGGAAAGGGTGAGCGAGAGCATATCCCAGCAGGGTACACAAGTATTCACACTTTGACAATTTAGAGTCTATTAACCCAAAGAAGGTAGCATGCCAAGGCAATACCCACACAGGTAAGGCTGAACAAAGATTCGAACCGTTGATTGAGGAAGACTTTCTAAATCTGCACCATGCCAGCCGCAAACAAAATTAAAACTGTTCCAGTCAAATTTCTACCAATTACATAGTCCCACGAAGTTGTCAAAAACAGGCTGGCATTTCTTTCCAAGTGTGCTACCGTACCTTCTGGCGACAATGTCAGTTGGGTGCAGGCATTCTGTATTTTCTATCTGGCTCAGGGGCCGTCTGTATGTGCACGTGGTCCGGTCACGGCGTCCGTAATCAGCACCGTAGACCAAAATAGTATGTCCTAAATCTGCATCAAAATGAGTCGGTAGATGAGAAAAATAAAATTTAAAAAAATAGTGTTGAGTCAAAACAAAAACTACAATAGGCGTTGATCAAAACGTTCAGTCTCACCACAATACAAATGTGCCTCTGACGACTCACACGCCACCACAGTAACTGTAAATTAAAAGCATATTAGATATTACCTTTTACATTTATTTTCCATGACGCCAGTGACATACTTGCAGGCAAGCAGGTGAAGTTGGTCTGCAAATATTTCGCAGTGCCAGCACAGGGATCAGGAGTGCGGAAATCCTCCATGATCAATTCACACGATGTCTTTCCATTGCAACTGCAGACAAATGGCATGAAGAAACATAAGGCAGTGTTAGCGCAAACCCCAGCTTACATGCTTAAGTGATCTGAGATCATTCTTTGGCTATTCTATTCAGTCATGTTTCTAATACCAATAATTTAGACTTAAAATGTCTTTCAACCCCTCCCCCCCCCTATTTTTTTTATTGGACTTTTTTCAGGTCAGCTGCAGCATATTTTAGCAGACAAAGAGGCAGGGGTAAACACTGTACTGGTTGTCAGCCAATTGACCAGAAAAATAAAGTCAGCGAAGGACAATTTCGAGTCACCATTTTTTTGCTTTATGAGAAGCTGGAATGCAGAGATCACATGCAAATTGTGCACAGAAGGGCTTTGAAGAGATTCAAACATTGAACCTCACCCACAACAGTGAGGCACATGTGCCAACTGTTCAACCACCCTGTGGCCATTATAGTTTAGCCAAGTCTCTTACACTGACGAGTTCGTTTCACCATTTTCCGCTGTCACTGATTTGATAACTGCCTGTTCAATTACAGCAAAATGCAGTGACATATCTGGTGTTGTCATGGCAAGTTATAGCATAGCAACAAGTTAGGTCACTGTTAAATACATCCACGTTTAAACCAAAACCAGGTTTACAGTTAATGCTTGCCAAATAAGCCCAACGCATGTACTTTGTCTTAAGGTTGTCCACGGTGCCTTGGCGAGCACACTGCAAGTTAGCCAGGTGCTGCGGAGGGTTGCCGTCAGCACAGAGCAGAGCGCTTGTGCGACCATACAAAGCTTGGTCCACGCTGATCACTCCATGTTCTGGAAGTAAGCGACAGCAATTAAATGCAGCACCATTTGCAATTGCAGTCAGTGAAGGTCTTGTGATTGAAATTCACTATAAAAGACAAAATGCTGAACTCTTACCACAGTATAGGCGATGGATGCTCAAAGGGTACCAATCACAGGTGGTCACTTGCTCTGCAGAATCAACAACTGCGGAAAGAAATGCCATTGTATGAATAGGGAGTTAAACAAGGAAATGTACTGCATGTATATGTTGGACATGAACTTCAATAGTCACCTGCTGTGAGGAGCAAACAAGTTGCTGCCAGCACTGGAAAATAAACAGCAATTTAGAGTGACAAAATTGTGGCCACCGGCATTTTTGACTGAATTAGTTCTACTCATTTGTGGCTGGGTGGTGTTTATCATGAACAACAACCTGCTAGATTTGTCATTTTGACAAGATTAATAGATTTAACTTTCTGGATCATTTCATTCAGTGCATTTATTTTGCTCAGGGTCGTACTTACACTGGCGAGACAAGTGATTTGTGTGGGAAGACAAGATGATTACGTTAGGGTAAGTTGTATATTATGAAGCTACAGAGCTTCAAAAACCTAATTTAGCCACATCCAGATTATTGTTTTTTTTTTACTAAGATTGCCCCCCCTCCTAATTCTTCTACTTGAACTCAACAACTGCCTTGAAAGTTGGAACAGATTTGTTTCAAAAGTGAATACTCACGCAGCGCTGAGCGAAGTGTGAAGCAGGAGAACATGTTTAGACAATGCGGTCGGTAGCACTCACGCTGTTCAAAGGAGGATCGGACGTTTTTATAATGACTGCAAGGCTTCCACCCATGCTGCTCATCAAAAGCCACGCCCCCTCACCGCGCCAGCCTTAATTGCAGCATGCATGTCTTCAATCAAGTCTGTAATAGATGCATTTATTTTCCAGTAGAGTGACAGTCACAGCCATTTATCGATAGTGCTCATGATGACTGAAATATAATTCATCATAATAAAATTAACTTAACCATTTTTACTTTATTTTTCTTTTTTTTGTTGTTGTTGTTGATTGCTATGCAGGGCCACCGAATGACTGCGGTCAAGCCAGCCTCCACTTGTAAAGTAGCAGTCAAGCCAGCCGCCCCTAATTTTGTTCCCAATAACACGGACGTCAATGCTCTTTGGTTAAGGAATGCAACCAGCAAGGTTAATTTGAATCTTGAGATGCATAAAAAAAAATTAGTTTATTTGATGTCTTGGGAAAAATAAATGGTAAATAGACTGCGGTTATATAGCACTTTATCGACATCATCACAGTGCCCAAAGCGCTTTAAAAGCCTCACATTCATAAACGTGCCTCAGTGGAGAGGGTTTGATCCTCTACGAGGAAACTACTGGATATTCTGTGCAGCTGTCCCAACGTGGCCCTGGTGCAAATTTACGACAACACCAACAATTACTCAATCTGCACTTTAAGCCAAAATGTAGTAGGATCTTTGGTCCATGCAGTGCCCGCTTATAGTTTCTCAGAAATCAGTTTTATGCATTTATTTAAAAAAATAAATAAATAAATAAATCCACTTTCCACAACAACTTTTGCTCATTGGAGAGGGTTAGAGGCAGAGTAGACGTTGAGCTAATATTCAAACAACCATACACACCTACGGACAATTCGAGACCCCTTTCCCACTGGCGGCGATATCGCCGTGACTCTCAAGACTGAATCCAAAATATTGCTTGCGCTCTCACCAAGAAGACGTCTCTTGAGACTTCGGGAGACAAGGTGACAACCAATTCACTCACCAGCATCCCCGGATAGTTTCCAGGAGACGCAAGTCACCATGTGGTGTTTATTTGATTTCGGGCACTTTTGATTTTAATTTTTCTCAAAAATAAAATGTCACAAAAACTATATATGCCGACCTTACCTTAATTGGCATCTTTCTATGAGTCAGAATCTGTTCATGTCCATATATATTGATTTAAGATTTTTTATTTTTTTTATTTTGTCTTTTTGACAGATACCCTAGAGAAATGTCATAACCGCCACAATGGCATCTTGATTAAAAATTTATTCATCTTGTGATGTAATGACATGTGATGGTAATGACATTTCAAAGTTTTTAGCTAACTGTGCTATGCTGGTAGAGTTAGCGTAAATGTTTCTTTTAGCTAGCTAGTCCTGTACAACATTTTTATATGATTATCAAGTTTTTACAGGAAAATATTTAAACATATTAACACTACAAATCATTTCGTAATGACATGCAATAAAAATATTATGTGACTTAAAGGTACAAATGAGGAAAAAACTTCCTCTTCCAGTTATCGAAATGTCTGACTTCTTTCTGCCCTAGCATGTGCTTGAGTGACGAGACAAAATGACACAGGGAATTCAATAATCAGATTTTGAATAAACTTTATTGATCTGAAATGGTCAATGTGGCGGTACTCACAGCAACTTTAAGGGACAGACATATTATAGTAAAAATAAAAGACAGAAATGGAAATGTTTTTTATGTACGATGAGAAATCATTAATTCTATTATATTTGAAGGAATTTATGGTAAAAGTTACACCCTTTTAGCATTTTTTTGGTAGAAAGATAGAGCTTCATATATCCAAACCCTGTGCTAGGTACAGGGTGAAAACTGTAAAATACTACCATAAAACCACTCAAAAAATGTCCAAATATACTAATTTTAACATGCAATTTTAAACAACAATTATAATCAGGCACGCCCACTGCTGGTTATTGAAAAAATCTATTTAAATATTTTTTCTTCAAATTTTACATCAAGGACACAAAAAGCCCCGTAATAAAAAAAAAAAAAAAACACCTGTCTAGTCTCCAGGGGCCTCATGTACAAAAGGTGCGTACGCACAAAAACGTGGCGTACATTCCTTTTCATGGCAAAGTTCAGACTTATCAAGAGTGACATGACCGTGGAAATGTGCGGCGCCTCACGCCAACTGCATGGCTGGCGTACGCACGTTTCTGCAGCTTTTGGTGCTTTGGCGACACTTAGAGGTGCTGATGGGAAACTGTTACCATAAATCTGCACACCAGAGACACATGAATAATTAGCACTGATGAACAATTCATACCCGACAACATTTGATTTCAACAATGCAATTGAGACAAGGACTGAGAATTCAGTGTAGTGTAGGTTTTGTTATATACACATTTGTTATGAGTTCTAAGAGGGTAAGAGAGCAGCTGAATCTCTTGCTCATTTTCCTTTTTTTCCTTTTTTTCTGATCACGCAGAGATCGGCATTTCAGGTGCAGGGTTCATTTAAATATGATTTGCATATTCAAATGTGGGCGTGGACAGGGAGGAGTCGGCTACTCCAACATGTGCGCTCATTTCCACGTTGATTGGAATGTACTTAAGGAAATGTGCTTGGATTCATGAGTACGCAGAGTTTCATCCATCCATCCATTTTCTGAGCCGCTTCTCCTCACTAGGGTCGCGGGCGTGCTGGAGCCTATCCCAGCTGTCATCGGGCAGGAGGCGGGGTACACCATTAACTGGTTGCCAGCCAATCGCAGGGCACATAGAAACAAACAACCATTCGCACTCACTGTCATGCCTACGGGCAATTTAGAGTCTCCAATTAATGCATGTTTTGGGGATGTGGGAGGAAACCGGAGTGCCCGGAGAAAACCCACGCAGGCACGGGGAGAACATCCAAACTCCACACAGGCGGGGCCGGGGATTGAACCCGGGTCCTCAGAACTGTGAGGCTGACGCTCTAACCAGTCGCCCACCGTGCCGCGCAGAGTTTCATACATCGGAATATTTTTGTGCGTACCACATTTGCTGGATTTGAGCGTACGCCATGTTTTAGGAGGAAATCCACGCAAGTCTTTGTACATGAGGCCCCTGGACTTGTTTTGCGATACCAAAGGGATTGTTTTGGGGTGGCTTTGGCTCAGTAGGTAGAAGAGGTTCGAATCCCTGCTACGACTGTCCACATGTCGAAATGTCCTAGTGCAAGACACCGAACCCGAATTTGCTCCCAGTGGGCCTGGCAGCGCCTCGCATGGCAGCAGTCGCCCATTGGTTTATGAATGTGAGACTTTGTAAAGCGCTTTGGGCACTGTGATGATGTCGATAAAGTGCTATATAAGTGCAGTCTATTTACCATTTACCACTAAGACATCAAATAAACAATTTTTTTTTTATGCATCTCAAGATTCAAATTAACCTTGCTGGTTGCATTCCTTAACCAAAGAGCATTGACGTCCGTGTTATTGGGAACAAAATTAGGGGCGGCTGGCTTGACTGCTACTTTACGAGTGGAGGCTGGCTTGACTGCAGTCATTCGGAGGCCCTGCATAGCAATCAACAACAACAAAAAAAAGAAAAATAAAGTAAAAATGGTTAAATTAATTTTATCATCATGATCACTATTGATAAATGGCTCCTCCAGGATTTACTGTATATATTGTGACTGTCACTCTACTGTAAAATAAATGCATCCATTACAGACTTTATTGAAGACATGCATGCTGCAATTAAGGCTGACGCGGTGAGGGGGCGTGGCTTTTGATAAGCAGCTTGGGTGGAACCCTTGCAGTCATTATAAAAACGTCCGATCCTCCTTTGAACAGCGTTAGTGCTACCGACCGCATCGTCTAAACATGTTCTCCTGCTTCACACTTCGCTCAGTGCTGCGTGAGTATTCACTTTTGAACTAAATCTGTTCCAACTTCCAAGGCAGTTGTTGAGAAGAAGAAGAAGAAGAAGAAGGGGGGGGGGGGGAATCTTAGTAAAAAAAAAAAAAACAATAATCTGGATGTGGCTAAATTTAGGTTTTTGAAGCTCTGTAGCTTCATAATCTATAGCTTACCCTAACGTCTTGTCTTCCCATGCAAATCACTTGTCTCGCCAGTGTAAGTACGACCCTGAGCAAAATAAATGCACTGAATGAAATGATCCAGAAAATTAAATCTATTAATCTCGTCAAAATGACAAATCTAGCAGGTTGTTGTTCATGATAAACACCACCCAGCCACAAATGAGTAGAACTAATTCAGTCAAAAATGCCGGTGGCCACAATTTTGTCACTCTAAATTGCTGTTTATTTTCCAGTGCTGGCAGCAACTTGTTTGCTCCTCACAGCAGGTGACTATTGAAGTTCATGTCCAACATATACATGCAGTACATTTCCTTGTTTAACTCCCTATTCATACAATGGCATTTCTTTCCGCAGTTGTTGATTCTGCAGAGCAAGTGACCACCTGTGATTGGTACCCTTTGAGCATCCATCGCCTATACTGTGGTAAGAGTTCAGCCTTTTGTCTTTTACAGTGCATTTCAATCACAAGACCTTCACTGACTGAAATTGCAAATGGTGGCACATTTAATTGCTGTCTCTTACTTGCAGAACATGGAGTGATCAGCGTGGACCAAGCTTTGTATGGTCGCACAAGCGCTCTGCTCTGTGCTGACGGCAACCCTCCGCAGCACCTGGCTAACTTGCAGTGTGCTCGCCAAGGCACCGTGGACAACCTTAAGACAAAGTACATGCGTTGGGCTTATTTGGCAAGCATTAACTGTAAACCTGGTTTTGGTTTAAATGTGGCTGCATTTAACAGTGAAGGCATTTTAAGTCTAACTTATTGGTATTAGAAACCTGACTGACTAGAACAGCCGAAGAATGATGTCAGATCAATTGAGCATGGTAATGGCTTATAAAAACTGAGCATGTAAGCTGTGGTTTGTATAACACTGCCTTGTTTCTTCATGCCATTATTTGTCTGCAGTTGCAATGGAAAGACATCGTGTGAATTGATCATGGAGGATTTCCGCACTCCTGATCCCTGCGCTGGCACTGTGAAATATTTGCAGACAAACTTCACCTGCTTGCCTGCAAGTATGTCACCGGCGTCATGGAAAAAGAAATGTACAAGTTAATATCTAATATGCTTTTCATTTACAGTTACTGTGGTGGCGTGTGAGTCGTCAGAGGCACATTTGTATTGTGGTGAGACTGAACTTTTTGATCAATGCCTATTGTAGTTGGATGTTTTGACTCTACACTTTTATTTTTTTTCTCATCTCCCCACTCATTTTGATGCAGAATTAGGACGTACTATTTTGGTCTACGGTGCTGATTACGGACGCCGTGACCGGACCACATGCACATACAGACGGCCCCTGAGCCAGATAGAAAATACAGAATGCCTGCACCCAACTGACATTGTCTCCAGAAGGTATTGTAGCACACTTGGAAAGAAATGCCAGCCTGTTTTCGACAACTTGGTGGGGCTTTGCAATTGGTAGAAAATGAACTGGAACAGTTTTCATGTTGATTGCGGCTCGCATGGTGCAGATTTAAGAACGTCTTCCTCAATCAACGGTTCGAATCTTTGTTCAGCCTTACCTGTGTGGGTATTACCTAGGGATGCTACCTTATTGGGTTAATAGACTCTAAATTGTCCACAGGTGTGAATGCTGGGATAGCTCACCCTTTCACCTGAACAGGATGAGTGCAGTTTGTTTGTTGCAGAACTGTTTATGCACTTTGCTATAAACAGGTGGCATGTGGTCCAAGGAAGATCACATTACCATTTTGGCTAAACATGCAGATTGAGTAGTCTATTGTTGCTTGGGTCAGTTGCCAACCTGATTCAGATGACTGTTTCCTGTGTGCAGCAGTCACGTTTGAACAATTTTTAATCAGCATTGCTCCCACCTGTAGGAATAGAGTAAAACTGTCATGCTGTTGATTTTAGGATCATTTAAAAATGTTTTAATGACAATTCTTGACAGTTGCAATTATGTGTAGTTTTAGCAAAACTAAGCCTTTGTTCATAGGTGCGATGGGAAAACCAGCTGCAAGATAACAGCCAGCAACGCAGTATTTGGAGACCCTTGTAAAGGCACCTACAAGTACTTGGAGGTTGCTTACACATGTACATGTAAGTAGTTGGTACTATATTTTGCATTACAAGATGCTTTTAAAATAACAATCAATCTGAAACTTTTTTTGAGTGCACAAAACATTTGACTTGTTCTTTTTGCAGAGCCTGGTAATAAGCCCTCCAAAAGTAGTCCTGTCATCATTTGAGTCTATTGTTTCAATAAACTGATCAAATGAGTGTCAAACATCACTGTACTTTTTCAACTGAAGAAACAGCTTTTTTTTTTTTTTTTTTTTTCTTCTCTTCCCTTCCTGATTTATCAAACTCACAGCTTCACTGGGAAACTTTTACTTGAACATTTGTAAAGGCACACCTTACTAAATAAAGGTTGACAGTGCTGCATTAAGTCAAAGGAAGTCTGTAGACTTGAGACTGGATTGTCTCGAGGCACAGATCTGGGAAAGGGTACAAACTATTTGTAACTGAAAGTTTTGAACCACCTTTTGGGGCTCTTCAAAATTTTAAAACTTTTATTCCAATGATACACGAGTTTAATTGTCTGTTGCTAAAGTAAAAGTTACTGTGAGACGTACGCTGTCAACAAACAAATCTCAGCACTCAGTACAACTAAGCTTGTGCACGAAACAGGTTTTTTTTTTTTTTTTTTTTTTTTTTGTTTAGAAAATGGTTATTTTAACATGCCAAAAACAATTTAGTGATCTGGTGAATTACAACCTCAATTCCAATGAAGTTGGGATGTTGTTAAATATAAATAAAAACAATGATTTGGAAATCATCTACAACCTATATTTAATTGAATACACTACAAAGACAAGATATTTTATATTCAAACTGATAAACTTTGTTTTTAGCAAATCATTAACTTAGAATTTTATGGCTGCAACATGTTCCAAAAAAGCTGGGACAGGGTCATGTTTACCACTGTTACATCACCTTTTCTTTTAACAACATTCAATAAATGTTTGGGAACTGAGGACACTAATTGTTGAAGCTTTGTAGGTGGAATTCTTTCCCATTCTTGCTTGATGTACAGCTTCAGCTGTTCAAAAGTCCGGGGTCTCCGTTGTCATATTTTACGCTTCATAATGTGCTGCACATTTTCAATGGGAGACAGGTCTGAACTGCAGGCAGGCCAGTCAAGTACCTGCAGTCTTTTACTACGAAGCCACACTCTTGTAACACGTGCAGAATGTGGTTTGGCATTGTCTTGCTGAAATAAGCATGGGTGTCCATGAAAAAGACGTTGCTTGGATGGCAGCATATGTTTCTCCAAAACCTGTATGTACCTTCCAGCATTAATGGTGCCTTCACAGATCTGTAAGTTACCCATGCCATTGGCACTAAATCAGCCCCATACAGTCACAGATGCTGGCTTTTCAACTTAGCGTCCATAACAGTCCGGATGGTTCTTTTCCTCTTTGGCCCGGAGGACACGATGTCCACAATTTCCAAAAAAATTTGAAATGTGGACTCGTGGTACCACAGAACACTTTTCCATTTTGCATCAGTCCATCTTAGATGAGCTCGGGCCCAGAGAAGCCGACGGCGTTTCTGGACATTGTTGATGTTTTTTTGATTTGCTTACGGATGTAGCACCGAACTGTATTGACTGACATTGGTTTTCTGAAGTGTTCCTGAGCCCACATGGTGATATCCTTTACACATTGTCAGTTTTTGATTCAATGCCGCCTGAGGGATCGAAGGTCACGGGGATTCAATGTTGGTTTTCGGCCTTGCCGCTTACATACAGTAATTTCTCCAGATTCTCTGAACCTTTTGATATGGACCGTAGATGATGATGCTCTCCAGGTCGGGGATGAGATCATGCTCCAAGTGGAGGCGTTCAAGTATCTTGGGGTCTTGTTCACGAGTGAGGGAAGAATGGAACGGGAGATCGACAGGCGGTTCGGTGCAGCATCTGCAGTGATGCGGACTTTGTATCGATCCGTTATGGTGAAAGCGCTAAGCCGAAACTCTCGATTTACCGGTCGATCTACGTTCCTACCCTCAGCTCGTGACCGAAAGAACAAGATCCCAGATTGAAGCGGCCGAAATGAGTTTCCTCCGCAGGGTGTCCGGGCTCTCCCTTAAAAATGTGAGAAGCTCGGTCATCCGGGAGGATCTCAGAGTAGAGTCGCTGCTCCTCCACATCGAGAGGATCCAGATGAGGTGGCTGGGACATCTGATTCAGATGCTTCCCTGGTGAGGTGTTTCCGGCCATGTCCCACCGGGAGGAGACCCTAGGGACGACCCAGGACACGCTGGAGTGACTACATCCTTCGGCTGCCCTGGGAACACCTCAGGATCCCCCTGGAAGAGCTGGGTGAAGTGGCTGGGGAGAGGGAATTCTGGGCGTCCCTGCTAAAGCTACTGCACGCGCGACCTGACCTTGGATAAGCGGTAGAAAATGGATGATTTGCAATTCATTTAATTCTGTTTTTATTTACATTTAACACATCCCAACTTCATTGGAATTGTAAAATCCATGATGCACAGAATCCGTAATAGGTGAACCACACTATAACAAGGACTTACTGTCCAAGGATTCCACCCACCACCAGCAATATGTTTCAACTGTTTGAGTTGTAAATACAAACTATGCCTGATAAACTAGTTTACACTTAAGTGCAAGAATACATCACGTGGCATTTGACCCCCTTCCAGTGGCGCTCTGGCTCACGCAGTGCATTACATTTCTGCATCCATAGGAACATAACGCTGTCCCCCAGCACAGAAAATAAGTCGTTAAAAACAAAGCGCAATAGCAGCAGGATCTGTGACGATTGACGCTTTCCAATTAAACAGTTCAAAGGCTGCAGTCTAAACGTGGGGGAAATAAGTTTTTCCTCATGAAAAATTACACACCCCCCCAAAAAAAAAAGATTTTGGTAAAATTCCAGAGCCATATGCAGTTTTTCCCCCCAATCACAAAGGTCTGCTGAAATTAAGTGCAATGTTGCACTAGAATTACACACCCCCCCAACCAGGGAGGAAAAAAAAAAGGTTTAAATTTTTAAAGATCTCCAAAAGGCAGTTAAAAACTTTCAGTTACAAATTGTTTGTACCCTTCCCCAGATCTGTGGCTCGAGTACAGAATTCCTTTCACTTAATGCGGCACTGTCAACCTTCATTTAGTAAGGTGTGCCTTTACAAATGTTCAAGTAAAAGTTTCCCAGTGATTGATAAATCAGGGAGGGGGGGGAAAAAAAAAAAAAAAAAAAAAAAAAAAAAAAAAAAAAAGCCATTTCTTCAGTTGGACAAGTACAGTGATGTTTGACATTTAATGATCAGTTTATTGAAACAACTCAAATTACGATGACAGGACTCCACTTTTGGAGGGCTTATTCCCAGGCTCTGGAAAAATGACAAGAGTCAAAGGTTTTGTGCACTCAAAAAAAAGTTTGTTAATTTTAAAAGCATCTTGTAATGGAAAATATAGTACCAACTACTTACATGTACATGTGTAAGCAACCTCCAAGTACTTGTAGGTGCCTTCACAGGGGTCTCCAAATACTGCGTTGCTGGCTGTTATCTTGCAGCTGGTTTTCCCATTGCACCTATGAACGAAGGTTTCGTTTTGCTAAAACTATTTACACAGATAATTGCAACTGTCAAGTATTTTCAAAAATTATAAAAACAAATCCTAAATCAACAACAGCATGACAGTTTTACTCCATTCCTACAGGTGGGAGCAATGTTGATTAAAAACTGTTCAAAATTGACTGCTGCACACAGGAAACAGTTGTCTGAATCTGATTGGCAACCCAACAGTGACAATAGACTACTCAATCTGCACGTTTACCCAAAATGGTAATGATCTTCCTTGGACCACATGCCACCCGTTTATAGCAAAGTGCATAAACAGTTCTGCAACAAACAAACTGCACTCATCCTGTTCAGGTGAAAGGGTGAGATATCCCAGCATTCACACCTGTGGACAATTTAGAGTCTATTAACCCAATAAGGTAGCATCCCTAGGTAATACCCACACAGGTAAGGCTGAACAAAGATTTGAACCGTTGATTGAGGAAGACTGTCTTAAATCTGCACCATGCGAGCCGCAATCAACATGAAAACTGTTCCAGTCCATTTTCTACCAATTGCAAAGCCCCACCAAGTGGCTGGCATTTCTTTCCAAGTGTGTTACAGTACCTTCTGGAGACAATGTCAGTTGGGTGCAGGCATTCTGTATTTTCTATCTGGCTCAGGGGCCGTCTGTATGTGCACGTGGTCCGGTCACGGCGTCCGTAATCAGCACCGTAGACCAAAATAGTACGTCCTAATTCTGCATCAAAATGAGTGGGGAGATGAGAAAAAAAATAAAAATAAGTGTAGAGTCAAAACATCCAACTACAATAGGCATTGATCAAAAAGTTCAGTCTCACCACAATACAAATGTGCCTCTGACGACTCACACGCCACCACAGTAACTGTAAATTAAAAGCATATTAGATATTAACTTTTACATTTCTTTTTCCATGACGCCGGTGACATACTTGCAGGCAAGCAGGTGAAGTTTGTCTGCAAATATTTCACAGTGCCAGCGCAGGGATCAGGAGTGCGGAAATCCTCCATGATCAATTCACACGATGTCTTTCCATTGCAACTGCAGACAAATAATGGCATGAAGAAACAAGGCAGTGTTATACAAACCCCAGCTTACATGCTCAGTTTTTATAAGCCATTACCATGCTCAATTGATCTGACATCATTCTTCGGCTGTTCTAGTCAGTCAGGTTTCTAATACCAATAAGTTAGACTTAAAATGCCTTCACTGTTAAATGCAGCCACATTTAAACCAAAACCAGGTTTACAGTTAATGCTTGCCAAATAAGCCCAACGCATGTACTTTGTCTTAAGGTTGTCCACGGTGCCTTGGCGAGCACACTGCAAGTTAGCCAGGTGCTGCGGAGGGTTGCCGTCAGCACAGAGCAGAGCGCTTGTGCGACCATACAAAGCTTGGTCCACGCTGATCACTCCATGTTCTGCAAGTAAGAGACAGCAATTAAATGTGCCACCATTTGCAATTTCAGGTAGTGAAGGTCTTGTGATTGAAATGCACTGTAAAAGACAAAAGGCTGAACTCTTACCACAGTATAGGCGATGGATGCTCAAAGGGTACCAATCACAGGTGGTCACTTGCTCTGCAGAATCAACAACTGCGGAAAGAAATGCCATTGTATGAATAGGGAGTTAAACAAGGAAATGTACTGCATGTATATGTTGGACATGAACTTCAATAGTCACCTGCTGTGAGGAGCAAACAAGTTGCTGCCAGCACTGGAAAATAAACAGCAATTTAGAGTGACAAAATTGTGGCCACCGGCATTTTTGACTGAATTAGTTCTACTCATTTGTGGCTGGGTGGTGTTTATCATGAACAACAACCTGCTAGATTTGTCATTTTGACGAGATTAATAGATTTAATTTTCTGGATCATTTCATTCAGTGCATTTATTTTGCTCAGGGTCGTACTTACACTGGCGAGACAAGTGATTTGCATGGGAAGACAAGACGTTAGGGTAAGCTATAGATTATGAAGCTACAGAGCTTCAAAAACCTAATTTAGCCACATCCAGATTATTGTTGGTGATTCTCAAATTTACTAAGATTGCCCCTCCTCCTAATTCTCCTAATTCTTCTTCTTCTTCTTGAACTCAACAACTGCCTTGGAAGTTGGAACAGATTTGTTTCAAAAGTGAATACTCACGCAGCGCTGAGCGAAGTGTAAAGCAGGAGAACATGTTTAGACGATGCGGTCGGTAGCACTAACGCTGTTCAAAGGAGGATCGGACGTTTTTATAATGACTCCAAGGCTTCTACCCAAGCTGCTCATCAAAAGCCACGCCCCCTCACCGTGCCAGCCTTAATTGCAGCATGCATGTCTTCAATGAAGTCTGTAATGGATGCATTTATTATACAGTGGAGTGACAGTCACAATACATACAGTAAATCCTGGAGGAGCCATTTATCAATAGTGCTCATGATGACTGAAATATAATTCATCGTAATAATAATAATAACAATAATAATAATGAAACCATTTTTACTTTATTTTTCATTGTTTTATTTTTGTTGTTGTTGATTGCTATGCAGAGGCGCCGAATGGGGGGGAAACTGAACTGTCAAGGGCCCTTGACCATTGACCTGTCCAAAATAGTTAATAATTATCACTGCTATTGCTATACAAGTAGCTTACCACCGTGAGGGTGTGACTGTGGAGTGTATGAATAATGTGTGCAATCATATATAATCATATATATATAATACATTAGAACTCATATGTTCAATATAAAGTTAAATGAAGTGAAAATGACTTAAAAACATAAAATAAAAATTGCCATCCCACTTAATAGCTTCACTCTCAGTAATTTCATGAATTAAATGTCTTTTTAAAAAGAGTCATCATGGACACTATGCAGATGAATGGCTCCTGCAGGATATACTGTTTATATAACGTGACCATATTAGGGTCGCGTGTGTTATACATTGTAAGTAAATGTAGCCAATTACAGACTTGGTTGAAGAGGTGCTGCAAGGCTGGACCATGGGGCGTGGCTTTTGATCAGCTGCTTGGGTGGAAGTCTTGCAGTCACTATAAAAATGAGTGCTTCTCCTCTAAGCTTCCTACAAGTGCTGCAGGCTGAATAGTGTGCAACATGTACTTCTTCAGACTCAACTCCGTGCCGTGTGAGTATTCACTGTTGACGCAAAGCTATTAGAGTAAATTGTTGAGTTTGTGACTGAGAAAAAAATAAAATAAAATCAATCATATCATAGCATAGGTGATTGTTGTTTGCTAGCTCTTTTTATGGTCATAATAGGAGATAAAATTGCATTGAATGAGCAAGATTTAGTTTTTTTTCTCTTCAAAATGGTTGCACCCTAACTACTTGGCAATAGCTTCACTTTCTCGCAATGCACATGTGCGTCTCGTCAGTCATTAATGATGAATGCCGCCTCGAGCTAAAGAAATAAAAGGACTGAAATGTTCATGGCTACGCTTTGTCAATCAAACCTGATGATTGTTTTCCAGTGCTGACCGCGACGTGTTTGCTCCTCACAGCAGGTGACTGTCAAAGCTAAAAGTCCAACATATATAAAAATGCATTTCTTTTGTTGCCTCAAAACTTGTTCATACAGTGTTTCTATTGCTCTTTTACAGTTGTCGATTCTGTAAACCAAGTGACCACCTGTGATTCGAACCCATGGCAAATCCATCGCCTATTTTGTGGTAGGACTTCAGCCTTTGTCTTTAAAGCTCCACTGACTTGACTTGCAAAACAAGTGTTTAACTTCCTAAAAATAACCTTTTCATTTTAAGGCCCTGTAAAGTGGAACAGTAAATGTGTTTTGTCACTACCATGAATCTTGCAATGCTACACTGATTTAAAATCGAAGCACCCCCATAGGTCTTAAATCCTAACCTTTTTTTGGCTTGAAGTGTGGGTCCAGACCTGGACTGCGGTACACCAGTTGGTGACTGCTACTTTACAGGGTTTTTTAAAGATGAAAAGTTCAGGGCAACCTGGGCTTTTGTCCCATGCAAGACATGATTTGCAATGGGGTTTGTATCAATTTGGGTGCAAGTTGCACATTTGATTTGCTCTTTCCTGGTGTGTGACAGGTTCTGGAGTAATCAACATGCAGCAGGCTTTGTACGGTCGCTCAAGCTCACTGGTCTGCGCTGAGGGCCAACCTCAACAGCAGCTGACCAACACACTGTGCGCTCGGGAAAACACTGTGGAAAACATTAAGACAAGGTATGCATCGGGCTTAGTGTTGTTGGTAAATATGCTTGTTTTGGTTTAAATGCAACATCGCCTTTAAAATAAAAAATTTTTTGTGTGTACAACTTGTGACCCTAATGAGTAAAAGTGCTATTTAAAATGGATGGAAAATATTCTTTCTGAAATGAATAAAGTATCTAAGACAGTTGTAAATTATTTCAAAGCCCTTAAATGTAATTAAATAAGGATGTGAGTCGTGGTTTGCTCTTCTCATGACAATGACTGCTTCTGCTCAGTAATGCTTTTTATTTGTCTACAGTTGTAATGGAAAGCATTTGTGTGAATTGAGTTTGGATTATTTCCGCACCCCTGATCCCTGTGCTGGCACCGCTAAATATTTGCAGACCAACTTCACCTGCTTACCTGCAAGTATGTCACCTGCGTGCTGGAAAGAATGTGTATCATTTCATAACTAACATTTTTGAATTTACTCACACAGTTACAGTGGTGGCTTGTGAGTCATCTGTGGCACATTTGTATTGCGGTAAGATTCAACACCAGTTTTAAATTTGAATTACTGTTAGAAGCAGGGCCAGTATGCATACTTGAGGAGGACGGGCAGAAATATTAAGGGGCATCATGTGACCGCATTTGTATATTTATGCTGCAATATGGCGGTTCCTACACTGCCTAATGTTGTGTAAAACACTCAAATAACACACTGTGGTACAGCAGGTAATAGATATTAACAGGGGGCACTTATATGCATTTGTACTTGTCGCTACTCACTTCTCAAAGTACACAGCCAAACAAATTTCTAATCCTGTACACACCATCTTCCACCTACTGCGACGTCATCGCCCATGCACAAATCACGTGAACCGGATGGCTCGAGTAACAATACACAAAACTAAAAAAGGCATTAACATGTTTAGGGAACTTGAATTACAAACGTTAACATTTCCTGAAACCATAAATGGCTTTGTTGCAATAGGCATCTTGTCATACAGCCAGCCAGCAGAGAGAAGTTAAAGTTGGGCGGATTTGAGGGGGGGGGCGGCCATGCCCACTCTTACTCCAGCTTATAGCCGGCCCCAAATAAGTGTCACATGCATTTATCACTGCTCTTAACTACCCACATTTCAATCACCAACCTTCTTTCCCCTCATCTTGTCAGATTTGGGACATGTTATTTTTGTCTACGGTGCCGACTATGGACGCCGCGACCGAACCACATGTGCATACAGAAGGTCTCCGAACGAGATAGACAATGTTGAATGCCTGCAACCAACTGACATTGTTGCCAAAAGGTACGGGAGCACACTTGAACGAAATCACAGCCTGTTATGACAAACTGTATGTGGTTTTGGTGCCTTCCTCACAGTCAAGGGTTTAAATCTTTTGCCAGGCCTTCTTGTGTGGCATTTTTGCTAAATGAAGACTTCCTCTTATACAGGCTTGTGTGAATGGTTGGCAATGTGCCCTGTGATTGGCTGGTGACCTGTCCAGGGTGTACCACACCTCTCGCCCAAAGTCGGCTGTCTAGCCTTTGTCCCAGAATAGGATAAGCGGTAGAAAACTGATTCTAGTTGGTTAGTGCGTAAACCACAACTTAATTTTCTTGAAATTTGCTATAAATGGTAGGTACATAGGCTGAGGAAGATCCCACAAGGTTTTGGTTGAAGGTGCAGATGTGCTAATCTTGTCGCTGTTGTAGTCTCTTTCCATCGGAGTACTCATTAGATCCAGCACAAGGAACTACAAAGGAATGATGTCCTCTTTGTAACAGAGTATTGCTGTTAGCCAGTTTGGCTTTTCTTTTTAAACTTGAAATATTAATGCCTGACCTGTGCTAGTATTTAGATTATTGAATTACTTTAGGTTTTTTTTTAAAAGCACAGCAATAATCCTTTTGTTTTATAGGTGCAATGGACAAACCATCTGTATGATCACTGCGAGCAATGATGTGTTTGGAGAACCTTGTGCCGGCACCTACAAATACTTGGAGGTTACTTACACATGCCAATGTGAGTACTGTATTTAGCATCTCAAACTTTCTGAACAAAAAATGTCCGGGGGGGTTGACTACTGTATAGAATTGATTTTTCTCTAGAGATGTTTAATGTATTTATACAATGTTTCTGAGTTGGTTTTTCTTTTTTACAGATCCTATGTAAACAAAAGTGGAGTACTGCTATACTGGAGTCCATGCTGCTGCTGTACTCTTTTCTGTGGTTAAAATGTGCTGCTTATTTAAACGATATAATACTAAATGTGCATGTTGGCTCTGTGCCAGTTAAACATCAGCGTGTGTTGGTGGTAAAGTATCTTTAAATAATGCCTTAATAAAGCTATTTGGATGAAAGGCTTTGGGAGAGACTACTTGATTCATTAGACTTTTTCCCCAACTTAAGCCACCTGCACTCAATGCCTCATCAATTGCCTAAAAGCCAGCATTATAGAGTTGCATGCAGGGGTGGCTGAGGTGGGGGGGGGGAATCTTAAAGCTGTCATAAGATAATGTACATCTTTCTGTGAAAGTTAAATAAGGTTGCTTTAATCAAGTTATGACTAAGACTACCTACACCCACCTTGCAAAAAAAAAAGTGAAATAGTTTATTCCACCTAGCTCATTTGCAATGTATACCATGATCTTGGTAAACAAGGAGAGGCAAAGAAAGCTAAAAGTAGGCAGCCTGCTTCCTAAATTGTTTTTCCTCCCCCAAAGGTTGGTTCAGCTCAAATGTTAATACCACATGACTGAAATGCAGTACTATGGTTTTAATCAAACCATGCCAGGAAAAAAAAAAATGCATACAGTTAATGTGCTGCTGTATAAAAAAATGAAGTTTTCCCCCAGAGATTAGGGTTGCATTTATTTTATTATTCCAATCCATTCTTCTTTTGCTGTGGCTCAACATTTAAAGAGCCTTTGCCAGATTTGATAGTTCAGTCACTGACTTTCCCAAAAAGTGTTATGCTTTTCTTTCATAAATGTGGGAATGAAATTGTTAAAATGTACAAAAGTCAGAAATTTGTCAATTGGTCAGCACCCCTAAACCTCTGCTCTGCACAGTGTTTCTAATGGAGGAATAAACAAGACAGAAGAAAAATTCAAATTTAACTTTCAACAGGAAAGCTGTCGTGAAGATTCCGACCCAAGTGGACAAGAATCATATCTGCACCTGGCATAACATAACACATGTTGAGTATATGAACAAAAGACAGAGCGTTTAGCTTAAGGAGGGGGTAAATTCACGTTAGGCTACATAATTGTAAATTTGTTAATCAGAGGTAGAGTTTGCAGTTAGAGGAAAAAAAAAAAAAAGTCAATGTTAATACTGCATGACCTGGCAGAATTAATATATTAAAATTTAAGAAGCAGGAATTGGACAGATCCTGAGACAAAACAAGGGTAAACATATCGTTCATAGTGGTGAGGGGCGTGGCTTTGATCAGAGACGGAAGGGAGGGAGCAGTGACGTCAGTCTAAATTCAAATCTCTACTATTGCAGGTTGAAAACTTCATACTCTAAATTTGATTCATTTCATGTTGCTGTTTCGTACGGTGGCCTGGAAGTGCAAAACAATATAACATTGTGAAACACTTTAACATTTCAGAAAACACAAAAACGACAAACTTTAACGTTTCAAGAAACACAAAAACGAAGCACTTTAACATTTCAAAAAACAAAACACAAACACTTTAACGTTTCAAGAAACACAAAAACAAAACACGAAACACTTTAAGATTTCAAAAAACAAAACGCGAAACACTTTAACAAAAACACGAACCAAATTACAATTACGAACACCCGGAAAGGGAGGGGCACAGTTTCACAGTATTCTTGGAAATCCCACGGCCTATCTCGGCAAGACCCGCCCCGCTTCAACATGATTGGCTCCTGCATCGCGCCAAGGGTAGGCTACACAGATGGAAGGTGATGTTCATCCCAAATAGCGATTGTATGTACGGACGCCCTGAGCCTGTATAGGCGTTTGATGCTGTGTATACAATATATTGTACTTGATCACATTTCTTAACTTCTTTCGTAGTTTCGGCCTAAATAAACAGTACATAGTGCATACCTGACCTGGAGCGGTTGGGCCCATTGCAGCGTACGTCAGCGAGTCTGCCATATTGGATATGGCTGATGTGTCATGAGGTATTGAAGTCATATTCAACTGCAAGCAGGTTTCTTTTAACACCCTAATTAAAAAACAAAACAAAAAAAACTTAAGTTGATGGTTGAGCTGGACAAATCCACGTATACAATGGTTCATTCCCAGACCTTTGTGAAAACAACAAAAGTAAAATCTCATCCGCTGTTTGGTGATTGATCACGTGAGTGCGGACAGACTGCTCACGAGGCGTTAAAACGCAGCTCGGAAAAGCGTATTATGACTTGTTAAAGAATACTAATTGTATTGTACCAAATAAAACCGCGGGGGTACAGAGAGGTGAGATTCCGGAAGTGGTGTCCACCCCATCAATAAATGTAACAATTACGGACGGTTGAAGACGTTGCAAGGCGGGAACGGGGACGTGTGTGTGTGTGTGTGTGTGTGTGTGTGTGTGTGTGTGTGTGTGCGTGTTATGGGCGTGGGGGGTGTTGCTTTTGATTAGCAGCTTGTGTGGAAGTCTGCAATCATTATAAAAGCGAGTGGTCCTCTTCCGACCGTCGTTAGTGTTACGGACTGGTTTGTGTGTGGAACATGGCCTCCCGCTTCAGACTCAGCTCAGCACTGTGTGAGTACGCCCTTTCCAAACGGTTCTGTTCCAAGTTGATTTTTAAGAAGAAGAAACAAAGAATTCATCTAGGAAATTTTGGGAAATGCTAACAAAAGCCGTGTGTGTATATCTTGTTTATCGCTGGCTCTATTTGTAGACTAATAAAAGGGGACATTAATGAGCAGGTCCACGCAATGCACGTGTGGGTCTCGTTAGTCATCAATGATTAACACCACCTTGTGCAAAAGACTTAAATAGAATTGACTTATTCAGTTACAAAAGTATCTGTTCAAACCGGCAGAAATAAGCTAGAAAGTTTGGGAATGTCCACTGCATGCAGCTGTCACACACTCACAACTCTTTTAGTCGTAACGGCCCTGTGAGGGGAAACCAAAACTATAGCGTGGCACATGACGGACTTTGACAGCCCTGATCTGAATTTTGTTTTTTCAGTGCTGACGGCAATGTGTTTGCTCCTCTCAGCAGGTGACTATCAAAGTTCATTTCCAACATGCGCAGTATAATTCCTTTTCCTAAAGATTGTTTTTCATGTTGGTTTCAGTATTTGTCGATTCTGCTTCGCAAGTGACTACCTGTGATTTTAACCATTGGCAAGTCCATCGGCTATATTGTGGTAAGACCTCAGCCCTTGTCTTAAATGAAACGGTGCATTTAAAGCAGAAGCCCATCGCTGGCTGAAGTGTCACCCAAAACCTTTTCCCACATGACATCATTTGCAATGGATGTTGAATAATTTTGAGTGCTGCAACAGTACGGTTCCACGTTGACTGCTGTGGCTCTTGGCGTGCGACAGGACATGGTGTGATCAGCGTGAGGCAGGCTTTGTATGGCCGGTCAAGCTCGCTGGTCTGCAGTGAAGGAAGACCTCCACAGGAGCTGGCTAACACACTGTGCGCTCAACGAGACACTGTTGAAAGACTCGGGACAATGTAAGCATTGGGCTTGTTTGAGAGAGCCTTATCAGTAAACGTAGTTGTTTTGCTTTAAAAGTTACAGCATTGCATTGAATGTGTTTCTTGTACACTAACTAGACATGACATCAGATGTCTTCAGTGCTTGTTACTGGAGGTGAATTGACTTGATCAATCACAGTGGAAAATAGTTCTATAGTGTGTGGTAAGCATGTCAGTTCAGAGGTTTGGTTTCAGCCACGACTGTGCAAATAAATTTCCAACAACGTGAATGTTGATGCCTTTCTGACCAATCCAGTCTCTGTTGCAACCTACTTGAAGGCTTGCAATGGTGAGGTAGTGTTTTATTAATTTAAGTTATCTTTGTCTCATGATGTCAAAATGTGAGGCCTGTTTAAATACCAATTCTAAGTGAACCAGGAGATATTGGTCTCTTTATGAATAAGGCTCCATTGATTTTACCCTGTAACTCCTTGTTTAAAAAAAAAAAAAAAAAAAAAGTACTTAACCATTGACTTTAGGGAAGGTCAAATTAAGGTAGTGCATTTTAGGTTCATCCTGATAGCCAACATTTTGGAAGCATATCAAATTTATATTAAAAACATGACTGAAGAATGCTCTCCAATCGAAGCATGGCAAAACCTCGCGTGTATAAATGAGCGCAAGACTGGGTTTGCTCTTCTCGTAACTGCAAGTTTTAAAGGAGAGCTGACACTGCATTTGTTTCTTCTGCTGAGTCTTGCCATTTGTCTGCAGTTGCAATGGCAAGAAATCGTGTGAGGTGATCGTGGAAGAGTTCCGCTCTCCTGATCCCTGTGCTGGCACCTTCAAATATTTGCAGACCAACTTCACCTGTGTGCTAGCATGTATGTCTCCTGCATTCTGTAAAGAATGTGTACTATGTCATAGCTAATGTTTTTAATTTACTCAAACAGTTAGGGTGGTGGCGTGTGAGTCGTCAGTGGCACATTTGTATTGTGGTAAGATTGAACCACCGTAATCTTTTAATGTATTAATTCGTTTGGAAGTTTTGACTCTACATTTATTGGCTGTCATTCTGATTCTAGATTGGGGACGTGTCATTTTTGTCTACGGGGCTGACTATGGGCGCCGTGACCAGACCACGTGTACATACAGAAGGTCTCAATATGAGATAGAGAATGTCGAATGCCGGGGCCCAACTGACATTGTCGCCAGCAGGTACGGTAGCACACGTGAACGAAATGGCATGTTCTCGTGATTTAAAGTTGATATAATTGGCAGAAAACAAACACTATTTGAGTGGTTATGATTGTGGGCTGGCACAGTGGACCTTGTGGTTGGACACGCACTGCCTCAGTGGAGAGGGTTTGATCCTCTGTGGCGTTTGCTTGGTTTTCTCTGGGCGGTCTCAATTTTTAGGCTAATTGAAAATTAAATGGTTTTGTAATGCACTATCGCTACCTTCAGGAGTCAAACAGTATTGCAGTGTTAGATGGAAAGGTTTGCTTACTAGTTTATTTTATGGCAAAATTAAGGCCTGATCCACCAATTAGTTTTATTCATCGTGAAATATTTAAGAGATTTTTCTTCTGCTCTCACAGGTGCAATGGAAAAAACCCCTGTACCATCACAGCCAGCAACACAGTGTTTGGAGACCCTTGTAAAGGCACCTACAAGTACTTGGAGGTTGCTTACACATGTAGATGTAAGTACTTTACTTACTTTGCATCTCGTGCTAATACCTATTGTAGAAATGCTTTTTATTTAATTTGGTGGTATTCACCAATTGCAAATTATTTGTAAAGGTTACAAACGAGGTCAATGGAACTATTAAAAGGCCCTTTTTGGTTTTGAAAATTGTAGAATTGCACTGTATACAGTACTAGAAGAGTACAGTGATACCTAGCTGTCAAAATTTGTAGTACTAATATTCCTGGGCAGTTTCGAAAGTACTTGAATCAAGCGGTCACTCCTGTATTTAAGCACTATTTTTATTTAACCACGCTAGATTTCAAACAGAAGTCTGCTAGCTTCTCTCAACCATAATTTGAAAAGCCATAGAAGGGGTAGCAAAAATTGGAATCAGTGTTGCAGTACTGAAACCTTAACTGCTACTTCAGCACAATTGGAGCCCCCAGCTACAGAGCTGCATTTACTCATCTGTTCAACTCATTTCTGTAAATAGCCCGTAGATGTGTATAGAATAGCTTTTATTTGGGGGGGAGGAAAGGGCTTAATGTGCAAATTTAATGTGTGATCAGCATTTTAGCAAAACTACAGAATAAACTCTTTTAATATAGTCCACATCTATATTTAGAATTATAAAAAAAATACATGCTCAGAATTTGAAGTGCTGTGTTTTGGCATCTGGAATTTCACTGCTTTTTTGGTACTGTAGTATTTGGTGCTTCCAAATGCAGGTATAGTAGCTAATTCACAATTTTATCATGACTATACTAGAAAGGTTGCAGTTTTTTGGCACATACTATAATGGGTTTAATTTTGAGTAAACTGTATATAATTGCTTTTCATTGAAATGGTTTGGATTTGATTGATCATCGAATCCCCCCAAAAACATACATCTTGGACAATGGCTTACATCTGACTTTCCCCCCCTCTTCAGATCCAGGGGATTATCCCTACTAGCTCAAACAGAGTCCTGCTGTATCTGGGTCATACAGCAACTACAGAAGGACACTGTTGTACAATGCTGCTTATTTAAAATGGTATAGAATACTAAATGTCAATTGAACATTTTGTTTGTTTTTCAAATGGTAAACTTTCTTTAATTAAAAGACTAATTCATAAGATGTGCCTTTCTTTCATCGTGCACACCCCCAAAAAAAACCTTCCTCTCCATGACTTCAATGCCAGTTTTCCACTGCTCCGTGGATAACGCACAGCTCTACCTGCCCACCCAATGTCCCTCCATCCTACCACCCACTTCTCTACAGGAAATCCAGTCCTGGTTTGCCATTAATTTTCTCAAACAGAACTGTGAAAAAACTCCTTAGCACCCAACACCAGCACCTTTACTCTCCAGATTGCTCCCTTTTACGGTTGAGTCTGGCTGTTGTCCTTGATAGCACTCATTTTGATCACAACGCCATCCCTGTTTGCCTGCTTTCACCTCTGCAATGTCTCTGGCCATCCCTCTTCCTGAACATCACTGCCACTATTCATTCCAAGAAATTCTCACTCACTTGAACCTGACAATATGAAGTTGACCAAAAACCTACAAAAAAAAAATGCCACCATCCAAAGAAATTCAAGAACAAGTGAGAAAGTAATTGACATCAGTCTGGAAAGGGTTACAAAGCCTTTTCTAAAGCTTTAGGATTCCAGCGAACCACAATGAGAGCCATAGATCCACGAATGCAGAAAATGTCGAAGAGCGGTGAACCTTCCCAGGAGCGGCCAGCGTCCAAAAATTACACTGAGCAGAGCGATGACTTATTCGGGAGGTCACAAAGGAAACCAGGACAACAAAAGTGCAAGCCTCCCTTGCCTCAGTTAAGGTTAGGGTTCGTGACTCAATAGGAACGAGACTGAGCAAAAATGGCATCCATGGCAAAAACAATTGCTCACCAAAAAAAGATCAAAGGCTTGCTGTATGTTTGCAAAAAAAACCCAAAAAACATGAATGATTCTCAAGACTATTGGAGTTCTATGGACTAACGTGACGAAAGTTGAACTTTTTGGAAGGGGTAAATGGAACACACCAAGGGTCAAACGTAGTGGTCTGAGGCTGCTTTGCTCCTTCAGGACCTGGATGACTTGCTGTGATTCCAAGCAATTTTTTCTTTCCCCCCAGTTTCCTGTATCCACTATTGCTACTGAAACAATGCACATTTCCCCATTGTGGGAAAACGACTGAGTTTTGTCAGGAGGAATGGGCCAAAATTCTTGTCAACTATTGAAGGTTGTTGAAGGATATCCAAAATGTTTGATCAGTCATCCAGTTTAAAGGCACCAAATACTAATGAAATGTCTAAACTTAGAAGAAATTAATGAAGAAATTGTCTTCAAAAAAATCCTCAGCAATCTGGCAAATAGAAATAATTTTGGTAATCCTAATTGACCTAAAACAGGAATAGTTTAGTCTTATTTCATGTCAGTAAGGAAAGTGTCTTTATTTAGGGTATGTAAACATCTGGTTTGAACTGAGTTGTATAAAACCAGCAACTACAACACAAATATTGAGAACCCCAGGTTATTTAATTTTAATAATTGCCCTTTGTTTTACTTTTGAAGTTTGCTTTTCCACATTAAAAGTTAATAGAAGAAGAAGAAGAATCATCTTTTATTGTCATGAACATGCATGCATGCGCACGAAATTTGTTCTCTGCATTTAACCCATCACAGTGAACACATACACATGTTAGTGGAACACACTGGAGCAGGGGGCAGCTGAAGCGCCCGGGGACCATTTCGGGGTATCAGTGTCTTGCTCAAGGACACCACAGCCGTGAATCCGGGGGATGTTGGCGGATGGTCCAGTCGGGGTTTTGAACCTAGGTCCCCCACGGTGGCAGGCGATTATCTTAACCATTGGGCCACAGCTGCCCAATAATAATAATAGTAAGTATAGTTAAGTTCCGTGTGTCTCTCTCTCTCGGCACCGGGCTTCCTGTGTAGAGTTTGTGGTCTCCTCGTGCGTCCGTAGGTTTCTCCCAGGTACTGCAGCTTCCTCCCACATTTCAAGAACATGCATGTTAACTGGAAGCCTCTAAATTGTCCATATTTAGGTGTGACAAAAGACTGTTCTGAGTGCGGCATTTCCACAGTCTGTCACAGGAACACAACTCCATGCCTGTGCTGCCAGCATTCACCGCACTTCAGAAGAAAACAATTTAACACAAATACATGGTAAGCTTCAGACACTGCGATAAAGTGGGTGGATACAGTATGCTCCCAATTAGAAATCCCAGAGTTGCTGAGGCCACAAAGTCTGAACCACGATAGTGAGTGCTTACTGTAGTAGCTTTTCCTCACAACATTCATAACTGAAGATGAACTATTGTACTGCACCATAATAAATAAATTCTATTTTTGTGACATTCCTGATGTTTTTTTCCCAACCAAAGAGAATGCTGAGATTAATTGTGATATCTGGTAGAATTTTAATTTAAAAAAAAAATAAAAATTTAAGTTAAATATGAGAATTTTCTCTATAAAATGAGTAATTTAATTAAAGTTTTACAAAATTATTACTAAACCCCAAATCAGGTACATGCACACAGTGCCTTTGCTTATATAAATGTACTATATGTATTTAAGAAAAAAATTACCCTACCTGCCATCAATTCTACCCTGTGTGTGATGTCCATTCCCCCACCATTATTGTGACCTTTTACAACTTAATTGAAAAAAAATCCTTTGCATGAATAAAAACAAACAACTCAGATAATGTGTCGCTGTATTCAGAGTAAGCAATCACATTCAAACTCGTTAAATGGGAGTCACCACACATTTGTGCTGACACGGACTAGTATTTGGAACAGTTTGCAATTCCCTCCACCTTGACGAAGGCCCCGTTTGCAGCTGAAGATAAAAACAGCCCCTGTTCATAACGTTGCCACTACCTTACTTCACCAAAAGAACACCATACCTACAAGTGTTCTTTTGCACCAAACGCACCTGTTGGAATTATGGCCCAAAAGGTTCAACCGTGGTTTCATTGGACCATAACATATTTTCAAATTCACACATCCGGGAGATTTCAAGTGTGTTTTTGGAAAATGTATCCAGGCTTAGATGTTTGTCTTTATTTGTAAGATAAAACTTCCATCTTGACGTCCAGTTCTTGGTAATGTCACTGCCTTCTTTTCTCTGTGACGATGACGGTCTTCACTGTTTCTGATATGTTTGATCCTTTGGAAATTTGTTATATCCTTCTTCTGACTGATACCTTTTGAGCGATGCGTTGAGATGCCGTGGAAGCTCTTTGCAGATCATGCCGAGTTTTGTGAGATGTAACTACAAAAATGTCAGGGAAAGCCTATGAAAACAGCTGAAATTCATTTGGGGTTAATCAGAAGGACTTTAAATGGAGGCAGGTCTGTGCTGACTTCCATTTAACATGACTGAATGTGATTAATTCTGAACACAGCCAAATCCACATCTATGAGGGTGTGTGCATTTGTGCTACCAAGCTAGCTGTTGTTTATGATTACGTCCCCTCTGTAAAATATTTTCTCTTTTCAATTGTGTTGTGCAGGCTACAGGTATATAGTTGTAGAATGTTTTAAAATAGGTCTTGGTCTTATTTTTGTACCAAAAAACAAACAAACTCCACTTTCATTTGAACAGGGATATGGAGACTTTTAGCCACTGTAGCTTCTCTTCACCTCTTTTGTTAATAGTTGTATTATTGACTGTGTTGATTGCGTTAACAGAAATAAATTCATGTTAAGTACATACTACTGTTCAGTTTTTTTCCTTAATTGTATGAAAAAAGATTTTTGAGATGTTTTTTTTTTTTTACCTTGAACACCTGCCCCAAAAAATGTCTGTGCACGTGCCTGCCCAAACTGCCTTTCAGCTGCTGCTTGAGAGGCTTTGACCTCTTCTATGTGGGATCTAATTACATGCTACTATGCAAAACTTGCTTTTATAGGCCACGAAGGAGGAGAAGAAAAGAAAAGGGTGAAGAGATGTATTTTTTTTTGAACTGCGCATTGCGGAAAACTCTGCCAACTCTGTCGGGGTGTTTGGCTTAAAAAGGTTGGAAAAGGCTGCTTTGAACCAATCAAATTGTCACTCCCCAATCCATGCATCCAAATGTCTTTATTAGGACATCATTTAAAGATTTTTGTTTCCCAATAGGAGTACACAGTGATGTTGCTTAACTGCCACTAACCTGCACTTACATTTATGATTCTTTATTGTAAATACATCAAGATAAAGTGGCAGTCCATGTTTGTTTACGACCCTGCAAAAAGCACAAAATAGTCACTCAGTTAATAGTTCATGTAAACAGGGGGGGTGTTTGGAATAACTTGGTGTATAAATACGTAAAATGACATTTTAAGTAACAGCTTTTAGAATTAGTCAATTGTATACAGTCGTGGTAAAATTCTTCAACCACCTGATTGTAGAGTACATTTGCAAAACCTTTCATGCATGGCCACTTTCAACAACTGTACAACATTACAACTAGAAAAATTCCTGCACATTACAATAAATATTTGCTAAGGTGGTTGAATAATCATGAATGCAATTGTTGATAAAATAAATAATTACAGCCTTGTTTTCTTCTCCTACAGCAAGATGTAGCTCAAGATGCTGAATAGGCTACCAACTACTTACATTGACATGCGTAGGCAACCTCCAAGTACTTGTAAGTCCCTCTACAGGGGTCTCCAAACACACTGTTGGTGGCTGGGATCGTACAGTTGTTTTTCCCATTGCACCTATGAATGCAGAAGAAAGCGGCTTATTGCGGTGCTAAAAATACGATATTCATTGAAGTTATTCAATAATTTAAAAACTGTAATATTAGGGAGGCCGGAAACCCAAACTGTCCGTCTGACCCGTTTGACAGAGACATACTGTTCCGGTGCACTCCTGCAGGTGGCAGTAATGTGGATTGCAAAGTGACTGCCAACTCCTGCGCACAGGAGCCATATTTCATTCTAGTTCCTCCCACGGGATCTGGTAGGCACCCCCCGACCTCCCCACTGGGCCCCGATGCAAGCAGATCACAACAGCAGCAAGACATTCCTCAATCTGCACCTTGAGCCAAAATGTAATGGGATCTTCCGTGGCCCTTGCGCTGTTTGTTCATCGTAAGTTTCATGGCGAAAAATGCTTTTGTACCTTAACTGCTATCCATCCATCTATTTTCCATTGTTTAGCATGCTCAGGGGCGAGGGTGAGCCGGAGCCTATCCCGGCTGACTTTGGCCGAGAGGCGGGGTATGTAGACAGTGGCGGTGGCAGTGCCCCTTAACACTGAGCTGAGCCTCCCCCGTGCACCCCACTGATGAAATGGGTCAGGTGTGACAGGACTAGTCAGTCAAAACTTGTGATCAACAATCACAGGGAGAACAAGCAAACTCCACACAGGAATGCCAGAGCATAAATTCAAACCCTCTTGACTGTGGCGCAGACATGCTAACTGTGCCACCTGCAGTCAAAACGTACCCAGTCACATAAACGCTGTCTGTTTTCTACCCATTACAAAACCTCACTAAATTCTCATGAGAACAGATTGTGATCTCTTCCCCCCCAAGAGTGCCACCGTACATTTTGGCCACATATTCATTTGGGCGCCGGCAATCTGTATTTTCTATCTGGGCCTGAGGCCTTCCGAATATGCATGTGGTCTGGTCGCGGCGTCCGTAGTCAGCACCGGAGACGACGATAGCGTATCCTGGATCTGGCAACAAGATGAGGGAAAGAAGGTTGGTGATGGAAATGTGGGAAATCAAAACATCCAAATATGTATTCAAGAGAGAGAGCATTAATAATAAACACACAATAAAATGGAATCCATATCATAATGCTTGTAATAAACAGGAATTCATTATGGGGGGGGGAGAGAAAAAGGTAACTCTTACCACAATACAATTCTGCCAAGGAGAATTCACACGCTATCAGAATCACTGTTTGGGTAAATTAAAAAAATGAGATATGAAATAATAAACATTGTTTACATCACACACAATTTCACACAGACGACATACGTATATCATTGCAGGTGAAATTGGTCGCCAAATATTTGAAGGTGCCATCACAGGGATCAGAATTGTGGAACATCGCCATGTTCATCTCACATGATTTTTTGCCATTGCATCTGCAGACGCAATAATAAAAGCGTGACTCGGCAGAAGAAACACACGGGCAAATTATATTTGATTAAAATAAAACACATTTGCATCAGAATTGCAAGACCTAACATTACTTGTGCTCCGTTTCAGGAAGTACTCATATGTAAATACTTGTACTCGAATCTGAAAAAAGTGGTATTGGTGCATCCCTCATAGTTTTAGAATTTAAATGTATTATTATCCATCCATTTATTTTCTACAAGCACATGCATTATAGACAATCATTCACATTCACACCAATAAACAACTTAGAGTCCTCAAATTAACTTAATATGCATGTTTTTGGAATGTGGGAGGAAGCCAGAGTACCTGGAGAAAAAACTTACAAGGAATATTTGCAAACTAAACCACGCCTGAAGACGTATTCGAACCCTGAAGCACATGTTTAACCACTAGGGTACCAAGCTAATATACATTATTTTAGGTTTTACATACAGTTTGTATGTGTACATTGCTTAACAAACATTTCTGTATCACAGTCTCTCACCACGTGACATGCCATGCAGCATGTTATCGTAATGTAATAGATACCCCTACATTTATCCACTGTTAAATCGAAACAAGCACGTTCCAAATAAGCACAATGCATACCTTGTCGAGATCCTACTCAAGGTGCCTTCCTGACTGCATTGCGTGTTAGCCAGCTCCTGCGCAGGTCTTCCCTCAGAGCAGACCATCGAGTCGGAGCGACCGTACAAAGCCTCGTCCACGCTGATCACTCCCACGTCTGGGAGTGAGAGACAGCAATCAGCATTAAATTCTACTGTAGTTGCACTCAAAATGATCGCTCGTCGCTAATTATGTCTTGTGTGGCAGCCTACCAACCTCTGGGTTGACCAGAACCATCTTAAATGTCAGGTTCTCTTAGGGCAAGTCAAACAACTTTCTGATGTCAATTAAGGCAGTGAAGGTTGAAGTGCACTATTTAAGACAAAGGCTGTTTTTTTTTTTTTTTCTTACCACAGGTCAGGCGATGGACGTTCAAAGGGTCCGAATCACAGGTGGTCGCTCGCTCTTGAGAATAAACAACTGCGGAAACCGACATGGATGTAACGTACTGTCAATGTATTGTGTATATATATACTGTTGGACATGAACTTTGATAGTCACCTGCTGTCAGGATGAAACATGTTGCTGTCAGCACTGGAAAACAAACATCAGTTCAGATTGATGGATACATACACGGACAAATAGATGAGGACCAGTTTGACATGGGGTTACATTTTTAATAATAGTTGATCATGAATAGCTGGCAAGACAGACACGTACATTGCACCTGTGCCAGTGCATGACCGAGCATGCACTGCCCCCTTTTTTGTTCTTTTTCTTTAAAGACTTATTCTGCTGTTGTATTTATTCACGCTGAACGCTAATATAAACACTTTTTCATTTTTGCACACATTTAAGACTTTCTACTTACACACACAAAAAAACACATTTTCCTCAAATATTGTTCCTAAATCTGTTTCTGTGTCAGTGAGCACTTCTCCTTTGCCGAGATAGTATATCCAGCTATCAGGTGGGGCAAATGAAAATTTGTTACACAAGTGTGAATTAGGCTGCCAACAACAACAACAAAAAAGGCCACTGTAAAGTGTGCCCGTTTTACTGTACTGGGTGGGGCTGGAGGGTCCGAAACTCACTCATCTTGCGTGACCACCATTTGCTTTGTGCAGTCCAACATATCTCCTTCGCATATAGATAGATAAAGCTTAGTATGACTACAAATAGAGCTAGCCTAACAGACCCACTCTCAATTCTGACTCGCACGCTTATTTTTTTAACCAATTCTCAAATCAACAATTGACTTGCAATAGTTTTCTTTTTTTACTTACACAATGCTGCGCTGAGTCTGAAGCAGGTCGGCATGTTTCACACAATTCGATCTGTGGCACTGGAGATGTTCAGAGGATCTTCGCTTTTTATAATGACTGCAAGACATCCACCCAAACTGGTAAGTAAAAGTCACACCCCCCAACCTTAATTTTTTTTGTTCCACCTCAAATGTTACAGAGCTTTTTTTTGTTTTTGTATTTTGTATCTAAATTGCTTCAGGTCCTCAACCTGCACCACAAGTAACGGCAAAGAACCTTATATGCACAGCATGCATGAAAAAAGAAGGTTGAACAATAGATTGCATTGTGAGATTATGAGATGAGCCTCTGAACACACATTGGCTAACTCTGAAAGCTATGCTGTTGTGGAAAGTCTTCCTCAAGGAAATATTCCTCAAAGCCTTTGTTCCAAGAAGCCAAATGCTTATTTACTGAAACGCCTGGTGTTGTCAGACTACTAAGAGCATGTGCTGCTTCTTAGTTGATTTATCTCTACTGTGCAGGTTGGCATTTACTTCAAAACCTGCAAGAAATGATTGCATCACAGTAATTGCTCGGCTTTCCGCCGATCCGATCGGCTGTATCGGATCGGCCGATATTTTGCATTTTATGCCAATTTTGTGACCCACAAATTAAGACATTATCGCTGACAATCTCATTTAAAGATGATGCAGAGGCACACAGTATAAATGACTAATTATCGCCTCCATGGTGGCTACGTCACCAGATTATGTCAAATAATGCGCGGAAAACAACTGTGTGCTCATGAGAACTTTACTCAGGTTAGGAAACAAGGTGCACCAAAACACTATAAGACTTTACGGCACTGCGTCGTTACCGTCATAACATTTATCGGAATACGGCATACGGCCTGCAGTGCGTATGCTACAAGCGTGTGGAAATATTTAAACAAAAATGAGACCAGTAGCACGGTCGCTTGCAAAATATGCTACTCTATCGTCCAACACAACACATAGTTGTAATGTCAGTGCAAATTAAGTATTGTAATAATTATTCATATATAATATAATAATTTGTAATTGATTTATTCTTTGGCATGTTAATATTTGTGCAATTGCAATTGCTTCATTTTAGTGAGGTTATTACACGATCATAGTCATGAGTGCAATTCTACTCATAATAATTCTGACAATAATAATTAATCTGCTTTTCGTTGTTTTTTATGTGGCTGTCCATCGTCCCTTGCCAGGAATTATGATACGTGCCACTAATATATTGATGATTTATTTTTAGTAAATATTATTCAAGGGGAAAAAATGCATATTGGTGGAACAGGCTACAAAATTTTCCAATGTTTAGATCATTTTCTTTTTTTTTTCTTGTTGATCTTTTTGCCTTGTTTTAACTGCTACTGACTGTGATGATGATGGACATTATTGTAACTGCTGCCCCCAGTGGCTGAGAGAAATAGTGCAATCGTCAAGCCCACACCTGAGGGACACACTTGTTTTCAATGGCACTCTTATTATGTTTGCACGGCATTGTTTGTTGCCAAAACCCCGATGAACGCCAGCGGGCCAATATGTGTTTTTTTAATGGGTGAGCCCGAATAAATTAAAGGCTTTTTTACATTTGGTATCCCACTGAGTGCCAGGATCTGGATTTTTTTCCCCAACTTCCTTTTTTTTAATTTTTTTTTTTAAAACAATTTAACCCTTCCAAGGGCACCAGGGGATACAGGGATACCTGCAGTGCTCCTGTTCCTCATTGTTTTGGATGCAAGCGTTTTTGTAACTAGGTAAGAGTCAACACAGGGCTGTGTGAGTCCCAACTTGGCATCTACAGATTTCTCACAAGTTTACCTGTAAGCGAAGGTCTAGGAACACTTGTTTAGCGACACTTAAATGTGATCTGAGCTTTACTTTGTCGCACTGGTTCTTTTGGTTGGAGAGTAGACCAGTGTGTCATGAGCTTACACGGTTGTGAATTACTCTATCATTTTACAGTTTTTTAATACGTATGTCCGGGAGGCCCATGGAAGACTTAGTGTGAGATTGTGTGACTTTCTTGTGTCGTTTGATTGGTGAACTAGATTTAAACGTCACTCGCACTTAAATTGGATGACGCAAACAGCGCCCGATGCGGAAGTCGAAGTCGTAGTCTCGCGCACGAAATAGTTGATAAATAAGCAAGAATTGATAAATAAAAGTAGCGAGCAACATTGAGATCATTGTAACGGAGTAAAAGTACCGTGACTTATTAACAGCAGAAGCGGCCGAGGTTTTTTTTCTGGTCTCGTCAACTCCTGTGACTTCGAGCGAACAGGCGGAACCTCAGGCCACATATTAGTCCGCCGCGCAGTAATATTCACAGCTACATCTGTTTGTTGATGGTGGATGTGTGGAATGGATCGAGCTGCCAGCGTTCAAGAAGTACGAAACAGCCTATGACATAAGCGACGGCGACGGCCACTTTCAGCACTGTGTCGTTACTGTCGTAACATTTATCGGAATACGGCATTCGACCTGCAGTGTGTATCCTATACGCATGTGGAAATTCTGATAATAATAAATAATCTGCTTTTCATTTGTTTTATGTGGCTGCCCATAGTCCTGAAGTTTGCAGATGACACCACTGTCATCGGCCTCATCAAGGAAGGTGACGAGTCTGCATATCGACAGGAAGCGGAGCGGCTGGAGCTGTGGTGCGGCCGACACAACCTGGAGCTGAACACGCTCAAGACTGTAGAGATGATTGTGGACTTCAGGAGGCATCCTTCGCCACAGCTGCCCCTCACGTTGTCCAGCTGCCTTGTGTCAACCGTCGAGACCTTCAAGTTCCTGGGAATTACAGTCTCTCAGGACCTGAAGTGGGCGACCAACATCAACTCCATCCTCAAAAAGGCCCAGCAGAGGATGTACTTCCTGCGGCTTTTGAGAAAGCACAGCCTGCCATGGGAGCTGCTGAGGCAGTTCTACATAGCGGTCATCGACTCAGTCCTGTGTTCTTCCATCACAGTCTGGTTTGGTGCTGCTACAAAAAGGACAAACTCCGACTGCAACGGAAAATCAAAACTGCTGTAAGGATTGTCGGTACCCCCCTACCAACCATTGAGGACTTGCACGCTGCCAGAACTAAGACAAGAGCTTGCAAAATCCTCTCGGACCCTCCACATCCCGGTCACCAGCTCTTCCAGCTCCTTCCCTCAGGTAGGTGCTACCGATCTATGCAAACTAGAATTAGTAGACATTCCAACACCTTCTTCCCTCTTGCAATCAACTTCTTAAACACCTAACCTACAATTCCATTACAACATGCTGGTAATTTTTTGACTTGAGTTCGTTGTCACATTTCTGTGGGGCCAATTATACATTACTCGTGCACTCACTGTAGTAGTCTCGCCACGCTGGACTATTTGCATATCTGTTGTTGACCAATACTGGCCACTCACACCAGAGTAGCATCTGCTCCATTTGCACACTGATTGAGGAGTATCTGCAACATTTGCACAGTCAACATTGTCCCAGATTATCGCACTACTCGTCACTTTAAACTGCATACACTCCTTGAAGTCTCCGCGCACTTTGCGCCAGACTATTGCTATATTAGTCATTCAAACTGCTCTAAGTGCTAGAGGACTCTGCATCTTTTGCACAATTGTCAAAAAAAATAAATAAAATGTACCGGCATTACCAGATAACTAACAACCCTTTATTGCTCAGTGACTGTTTTTGTCAATGTCTTTATGTCTCAAAAGTGATCTCTGTCAATTGACTGACTGTTGTCGTACTTGAGCGGCTCCAACTCCCGGAGACAAATTCCTTGTGCATTTTTCGGACATACTTGGCAAATAAAGATTATTCTGATTCTGATATCCGGCAGGAAGTCGGACTCGTTTCCGGTGAGGGATGGACTCTGCCAAGGCTGCCCTTTGTCACCGATTCTGTTCATAACTTTTATGGACAGAATTTCTAGCCGAGGCGGAGAGGGGGGTCCTGTTTGGTGGCCTCAGTATTGCATCTCTGCTTTTTGCAGATGATGTGGTTCAGTTGGCTTCATCAAGCCCTGACCTCCAACTCTCATTGGAGCTGTTCGCAGCCGAGTGTGAAACGGCTGGGATGAGAAGCAGCACCTCCAAATCTGAGACCGTGGTCCTCAGTCAGAAAAGGGTGGCGTGCCCTCTCCAGGTCGGGGATGAGATCCTGCCCCAAGTGGAGGAGTTCAAGTATCTTGGGGTCTTGTTCACGAATGAGGGAAGAATGGAACGGGAGATTGACAGGCGGATCGGTGCAGCGTCTGCAGTGATGCGGACTTTGTATTGATCTGTTGTGGTAAAGAAGGAGCCAACCCGAAAGGTGAAGCTCTCGATTTACCGGTCGATCTACGTTCGTACCCTCACCTATGGTCACGAGCTGTGGGTCAAGAACAAGATCCCGGATACAAGCGTCCGAAATGAGTTTCCTCCGCAGGGTGTCCGGGCTCTCCCTTAGAGATAGGGTGAGAAGCTCGGTCATCCGAGAGGATCTCAGAGTAGAGCCGCTGCTCCTCCACATCGAGAGGAGCCAGATGAGGTGGCTGGGGCATCTGATTTGGATGCCTCCCTGGTGAGGTGTTCCGGCCACGTCCCACCGGTAAGAGACCCCGGGGATGACCCAGGAGACGCTGGAGAGACGACATCCGTCGGCTGGCCTGGGAACGCCTCGGGATCTCCCCGGAAGAGCTGGATGAAGTGGCTGGGGAGAGGGAAGTCTGGGCGTCCCTGCTAAAGCTACTGCCCCCACAACCCGACCACGGATAAGCGGTAGAAAATGGATGGATGGGTGGATTATTCAAGGGGGTAAAAAATGCATATTGGTGGCACAGGCTACAAGATTTTCCAATGTTTAGATCATTTTATTTTTTTGTCTTGTTGATCTTTTTGTCTTGTTTTAACTGCTACTGACTGTGACGATGATGGACATTATTTTAACTGCTGCACCCAGTGGCTAACAGAAATAGTGCAATCGTCAAGCCCACACCTGAGGGACGCACTTGTTTTCATCCATCCATCCATTTTCTGAGCCGCTTCTCCTCACTAGGGTCGCGGGCGTGCTGGAGCCTATCCCAGCTGTCATCGGGCAGGAGGCGGGGTACACCCTGAACTGGTTGCCAGCCAATCGCAGGGCACATACAAACAAACAACTATTCACACTCACATTCACACCGACAGGCAATTTAGAGTCTCCAATTAATGCATGTTTTTGGGATGTGGGAGGAAACCGGAGTGCCCGGAGAAAACCCACACAGGCACGGGGAGAACATGCAAACTCCACACAGGCGGCGCCGGGGATTGAACCCCGCTCCTCAGAACTGTGAGGCTGACGCTCTAACCAGTCGCCCACTGTGCCGCCCACTTGTTTTCAATGGCACGATAATTATGTTTGCACGGCATTGTTTGTTGCCAAAACCCCGATGAATGGCCAGCGGGCCAATATGTGTTTTTTTAATGGGTGAGCCCGAATAAATTAAAGGCTTTTTTACATTTGGTATCCCACTGAGTGCCAGGATCTGGAATTTTTTTCCAACTTTTTCTTTTCTTTTTTTTTTTTACTTTTTAAGACAATTTAACCATTCCAAGGGCACCAGGGGATACAGGGATACCAGCAGTGCTCCTGTTCCTCATTGTTTTTAATGCAAGAGGTTTTTGTAACTAGGTAAGAGTCAACCCAGGGCTGTGTGAGTCCCAACTTGGCATCTACAGATTTTTCACAAGTTTACCTGTAAGCGAAGGAGACAGGTGCTGACAACAGAGAGGGGAGGGGGGAGAGAGAGGACGAAAACAGCCCACCAGGCAACTATAATGGAACTGCAGGGCAGTATGTGACAATCAGTTTGGTTTTAAATGATAAAAATGCGTTCACATAAAAAGCACTTGTTTTTGCGGGGATGGTGACATAAAAGAGCATTTTAAAATACCAGCATTGCACTGAAAGTACAGATTAGAAAGATTACCCTGAACCACATTTCCATATTGTAATAATTACTCCGTCAAAGAAAAAGTATTTAAAAATAAAAACAAATATCATATCTAAAAAGCACAGTGAAAATGATGCAAAAAATATATAATCTCACAAATTTCATTTATAAATTTATAGTACGACCCAAGGAATTACTGCCATCTATTGTTGAAACACACAAAATAACATGTTCAATTATTCATGTTTTATTCCAAAATATATATTTTTTTAAAAACAAATTTTCTTAGGGAATTACAGTTATTTTTTAATATTTTTTTGGGGTGGGGTAAAATTATTAATAGAATAATGACTTCACTTAATTAAAAAAAAAACATGGCTACTCCTGCACTGTGAGGAGAAGGTCACCATCATTAACATTGTGACCAAATCATCAGTGGCAGCATTTTCCTCGAGGATGCGGTCCAGCGTCTCCATGTACCAGGAGCCTGACTTAGTGTTCCTCCAGGACACGTAGCCTGTGTGGTGTTAATCAGTCATAAAAACATTAGGAGGGCGGTGTGGATCTCAAATTATATATGAACATTTAAGTATGTTTTTAAATAAATGCCCGAACACAGATGAAACAAGAACACATGCAAACACAAAAGGTGAGAAAAAAAAAAAAAAAAAACATTTTAGGGGGGTCTTGGCGGATACTCCGAGCCCCTGCAGATAATTTGTTTTTATTTTAACATAAATTAAGCAATCTGAAAAATGCTAAAGAGTACAGTAAGGCAAAAAATAATAATCATTCTTCACGCAGAAAAACGTATTTACACCGCTCAAGTACATGTTGATGTACAAATTGAAGATTAAAATTGAATTTGCCTCATTTCTTTTTTTTTTTTTGTTTTGTTTGTTTTGGCCTCCAACTTGAGCCAGGCCCATCTCCACCTGCACCTGATGCCAGCTTCAAGCTGTGCCACATGAATAGCATCCTCCTCTTCAAGCGCTCTCACTCTGGAAAAGAATTGGCTAATATCATTTTCTGTTTCACTTCATTTTTCACTATGACCAACTTCAAAGGCTAATAGCAAATGCATCCTCCAAGAAAATATTAAGTACAATATTTTTCTGTTTTTATTGGCCATTTCTTAATTTGAAGTCACTTCATTCTGTGTTGTGACATAATCCTTAACAGCGGTCCGTCGCTTATTACATTTAACATTAACATCAGTAAACTAATGACATAATTGTAGCTGCATTTCCTACTGAACACAAAATGTACTAGCTGATTAGCTCTTGTCGCCGATGTTATGTGTGCTTCGCGGTTCCACTTAGGACCACAACCTGCAGCACCTCAACGCGAAAATATAAAAGACCAGCGCAACAAATACCACACTGGCTGATCTGATGAGCAAAAATGTTGCACTGTATACAGTACGAGAAGAGTAGCGTGATACCTAACTGTCAAAATGTCTTTGTTGTGCTTATGTCATGTGTGTGTGTGTGTGTTCCGGGTTTTGTCTTCCCCCCTGTTTCACACACACCTGCTCCTGTGAGCATCTTCACCACCTGTGCCTCGTTCACCCTAATTACCCCTTGTATATAACCTCGTGTCTCATTCCCTCTCGTTGCCAGTTCGTTGTACCTTGTCGTCGCGTTCCAGCATTCCTTGTTTCCACGTCATAGACTCACAGTAAGACTTGACCCTGTTCCGATTATCGACCTTGCCTCTTTGCCTCATGTTTTTGGATACTGTTGCCTTTCTTGGATTGCCTGCCTGTGTACCGACCTATGCCCGTCTATTAAACCTCTCTTTTTGGAACCTGTCCATTTGTTTTGGAGTCGTGCATTTTTGGGTCCTATCCTCTGTTCCGTTCATGACAGTTTATATTCCTGTGCAGTTTGGCAAGTGCTTCCGTCAAGCTGTCACTCCTGTCCATCCATCCATCCATCCATTTTCTGAGCCGCTTCTCCTCACAAGGGTCGCGGGAGTGCTGGAGCCTATCCCAGCTATCTTCGGGCAGGAGGCGGGGAACTGGTTGCCAGCCAATCGCAGGGCACACATAAACAAACAACCATTCAGACTCACATCCACACCTACGGGCAATTTAGAGTCTTCAATGAACCTACCATGCATGTTTTTGGGATGTGGGAGGAAACCGGAGTGCCCGGAGTAATCCCGCGCAGGCACGGGGAGAACATGCAAATTCCACACAGGCGGGGCCGGGGATTGAACCCCGGTCATCAGAACTGTGAGGCAGACGCTCTAACCAGTCATCAACCGTGCCTGTCACTCCTGTATTTCAGCACAAACTTTTTACCATGCTACATATCAAACAGAAGTCTGCTAGCTTCTCTCTAACATCATTTGAAAAGCCATAGAAGGGCTAACAGAAATTGGAATCAGTGTTGCAGTACTGAAACCTGAACTGCTACCTCAGCACAATTGGAGCCCCCAGCTACAGAGCTGCATTTACTCATCCATTCTCAAGACTAATTTCTGTAAATAGCCCGTAGGTGTGCATAGAATAGCTTTTATTTGGGGGGGAAAGGGCTTAATGTACAAAGTTAGTGTCTGAACAGCATTTTATCTATACTACAGAATAAGGGATTTTAATATCCTCCACTTCTATATTTAGAATTTAAAAAACACATACTCAGAATTTGAGTAACTAGGTAAGAGTCAACATAGGGCTGTGTGAGTCCCAACTTGGCATCTACAGATTTCTCACAAGTTTACCTGTAAGCGACACTGAAATGTGATCTGAGCTTGACTTTGTCGCACTGGTTCTTTTGGTTGCAGAGTGGGCCAGTGTGTCATCAGAATCAGAATCATCTTTATTTGCCAAGTATGTCCAAAAAACACGCAAGGAATTTGTCTCCGGTAATTGGAGCCGCTCTAGGACGACAACAGACAGTCAATTGACAAAGAATACTTTTGAGGCATATAGACATTGACAAAAACAGTCACTGAGCAATAAAGGGTTGTTAGTTATCTGGTAATGCCGGGACATTATTTATTTATTTAATTATTTTTTTGACAATTGTGTAAAAAGATGCAGAGTCCTCTAGCACTTAGAGCAGTTCAAATGACTAATATTGCAATAGTCCAGTGCAATGACCATTGTGCAAAGGGCACCGAGACTTCAAGCGAGTAGTGCGATAATCTGGGACAATGTTGATTGTGCAAATGTTGCAGATACTCCTCAGTCAGTGTGCAAATGGAGCAGATGCTACTCTGGCATGAGTGGCCAGTATTGGTCAACAACAGATATACAAATAGTGCAGCGTGGCGAGACAACTCCAGTGAGTGCACGAGTAATGTATAATTGGCCTTGTTTCCTAACCTGAATAAAGTTCTCATTAGCACACAGTTGTTTTCCGCGCATTATTGGACATAATCTGGTGACAAAGCCATCATGGAGGCGATAATTACTCATTTATACTGTGTGCCTCTGCATCGTGTTTAGCCACGCTAGCTAGCCAGCCGCAGCTTCAGAGCTAAATATACAAGACAGCAGCGCAGAACGTCCCGGGGGTCAACAAGATTGTCAGCGATAATGTCTTAATTCGTGGATCACAAAATTGGCATAAAATGCAAAATATCGGCCGATCCGATACAGCCGATCGGATCGGCGGTATGCCTAGCAATTACTGTGATGCAATCATTCCTTGCAGGTTTTGAAGTAAATGCCAACCTGCACAGTAAAGATAAGTCAACTAGGAAGTAGTGCATGCTCTTAGCAGTCTGACAACACCAAACAACATTTGGCTTCTTGGAACAAAGGCTTTGAGCAATATTTCCTTGAGGAAGACTTTCCACAACAGCATAGCTTTCAGAGTTAGCCAATGTGTGTTCAGAGGCTCATCTCATAATCTCACAATGCAATCTATTGTTCAACCTTCTTTTTTCATGCATGCTTTGCCGTTACTTGTGGTCCAGGTTGAGGACCTGAAGCAATTTAGATTAAAAAAAAAAAAAGCTCTGTAACATTTGAGGTTACAAAAAAAATTAAGGTTGGGGGTGTGACTTTTACTTACCAGTTTGGGTGGATGTCTTGCAGCCATTATAAAAAGCGAAGATCATCTGAACATCTCCAGTGCCACAGACCGAATTGTGTGAAACATGCCGACCTGCTTCAGACTCAGCGCAGCATTGTGTAAGTAAAAAAAAAAATGTTTTTTTGTGTGTCAGTGGAAAGTCTTAAATGTGTTCAGCTTGTTAAAATGTGTGCAAAACTGAAAAAGTGTTTATATTAGAGTTCAGTGTGAATAAATACAACAGCAGAATAAGTCTTTAAAGGAAAAGAACAAAAAAGGGGGCAGTGCATGCTCGGTCACACACTGGCACAGGTGCAATGTACGTGTCTGTCTTGCCAGCTATTCATGATCAACTAATATTAAAAAAGTAACCCCATGTCAAACTTGTCCTCATCTATTTGTCCGTGTATCTATCCATCAATCTGAACTGATGTTTGTTTTCCAGTGCTGACAGCAACATGTTTCATCCTGACAGCAGGTGACTATCAAAGTTCATGTCCAACAGTATATATATACAATACATTGACAGTACGTTACATCCATGTCGGTTTCCGCAGTTGTTCATTCTCAAGAGCGAATGACCACCTGTGATTCGGACCCTTTGAAGGTTCATCGCCTGACCTGTGGTAAGAAAAAAAAAAAAATCAGCCTTTGTCTTAAATAGTGCACTTCAACCTTCACTGCCTTAATTGACATCACAAAGTTGTTTGACTTGCCCTAAGAGAACCTGACATTTAAGATGGTTCTGGTCAACCCAGAGGTTGGTAGGCTGCCACACAAGACATAATTAGCGACGAGTGATCATTTTGAGTGCAACTACAGTAGAATTTAATGCTGATTGCGGTCTCTCACTCCCAGACGAGGGAGTGATCAGCGTGGACGAGGCTTTGTACGGTCGCTCCGACTCGATGGTCTGCTCTGAGGGAAGACCTCCGCAGGAGCTGGCTAACACGCAATGCAGTCAGGAAGGCACCTTGAGTAGGATCTCGGCAAGGTATGCATTGTGCTTATTTGGAACGTGCTTGTTTCGATTTAACAGTGGATAAATGTAGGGGTATCTATTACATTACAATAACATGCTGCATGGCATGTCACGTGGTGAAAGACTGTGATACAGAAACGTTTGTTAAGCAATGTACACATACAAACTGTATGTAAAACCTAAAATAATGTATATTAGCATGGTACCCTAGTGGTTAAACATGTGCTTCACAGTTCTGAGATTCAGAGTTCGAATACGTCTTCAGGCGTGGTTTAGTTTGCATATATTCCTTGTGCTTGTAAGTTTTCTCTCCAGATACTCTGGCTTCCTCCCACATTCCAAAAACATGCATATTAATTTGAGAACTCTAAGTTGTTTGTTGGTGTGAGTGTGAATGGTTGTTAGTCTATAATGTATGTGTGGATGGATAATAATAGATTTAAATTAAAAAATTATGAGGAATGCACCAATACCACTTTTTTCAGATTCGAGTACAAGTACTTACATTTGAGTACTTCCTGATACCGAACACAAGTAATGTTAGGTCTTGCAATTCTGATGCAAATGTGTTTTATTTTAATCAAATATAATTTGCATTTATTATTGCGTCTGCAGATGCAATGGCAAAAAATCATGTGAGATGAACATGGCGATGTTCCACAATTCTGATCCCTGTGATGGCACCTTCAAATATTTGGTGACCAGTTTCACCTGCACGCCTACACGTATGTCGTCTGTGTGAAATTGTGTGTGATGTAAACAATGTTTATTATTTCATATCTAATTTTTTTAATTTACCCAAACAGTGATTCTGATAGCGTGTGAATACTCCTTGGCAGAATTGTTTTGTGGTAAGCGTTACCCCCCCCCCCCCCCCCCCCCATGATGAATTCCTCTTTATTACAAGCATTATGATATGGATTCTATTTTATTGTGTGTTTATTATTAATGCTCTCTCTCTTGAATACGTATTTGGATGTTTTGACTGCCCACATTTCCATCACCAACCTTCTTTTCCTCATCTTGTTGCTAGGTCCACAACTAGTTCTTCTCATCCACGGTGCTGACTACGGACGCCGCGACCGGACCACATGCACATTCGGAAGGCCTGAGGCCCAGATACAAAATCAAGAATGCCTGGGCCCAAATGACATTGTGGCCAACACGTACGGTGGCACTCTTGGGGGAAGAAATCACAACCTGTTCTCATGAGAATTTAGTGAGGTTTTGTAATGGGTAGAAAACAGACAGCGTTTATGTGACTGGGTATGTTTTGACTGCAGGTGGCACAGTTAGCATGTCTGCGCCACAGTCAAGAGGGTTTGAATTTATGCTCAGGCATTCCTGTGTGGAGTTTGCTTGTTGATCACAAGTTTTGACTGACTAGTCCTGTCACACCCGACCCATTTTATCAGTGGGGTGCACGGGGGAGGCTCAGCTCAGTGGTAGGGGGCACTGCCACCGCCACAGTCTACATACCCCGCCTCTCGCCCCAAAGTCAGCTGGGATAGGCTCCGGCTCACCCTCGCCCCTGAGCATGCTAAACAGTGGAAAATAGATGGATGGATAGCAGTTAAGGTACAAAAGCTTTTTTCGCCATGAAACTTACAATGAACAAACAGCGCAAGGGCCACGGAAGATCCCATTAAATTTTGGCTCAAGGTGCAGATTGAGGAATGTCTTGTTACTGTTGTGATCTGCTTGCATCGGGGCCCAGTGGGGAGGTCGGGGGGTGCCTACCAGATCCCGTGGGAGGAACTAGAATGAAATATGGCTCCTGTGCGCAGGAGTTGGCAGTCACTTTGCAATCCACATTACTGCCACCTGCAGGAGTGCACCGGAACAGTATGTCTCTGTCAAACGGGTCAGATGAACAGTTTGGGTTTAGTTTGAAAAGTTTGTTCAATTCTGAGCTCCAGCCTCCCTAATATTACAGTTTTTAAATTATTTCATAACTTCAATGAATATTGTATTTTTAGCACCGCAATAAGCCGCTTTCTTCTGCATTCATAGGTGCAATGGGAAAAACAACTGTACGATCCCAGTCACCAATGGTGTGTTTGGACACAACTGTAGAGGGACCTACAAGTACTTGGAGGTTGCCTACACATGTGAATGTAAGTAGTTGGTAGCCTATTCAGCATCTTGAGCTACATCTTGCTGTAGGAGAAGAAAACAAGGCTGTAATTATTTCTTTTATTAACAATTGCATTCATGATTATTATTATTCAACCACCTTAGCAAATATTTATTGTAATTTGCTGGAATTTTTCTAGTTGTAATGTTGTTCAGTAGTTGAAAGCGGCCATGCATGAAAGGTTTTGCAAATGTACTCTACAATCAGGTGGTTGAAGAATTTTACCACGACTGTATATAATTAACTAATTCTAAAAGCTGATACTTAAAATGTCATTTTACGTATTTATACACCAAGTTATTCCAAACACTCCCCTTGTTTACATGAACTATTAACTGAGTGACTATTTTGTCCTTTTTGCAGGGTCGTAAACAAACATGGACTGCCACTTTATCTTGATGCATTTACAATAAAGAATCATAAATGTAAGTGCACGTTAGTGGCAGTTAAGCAACATCACTGTGTACTCCTATTGGGAAACAAGAATCTTTAAATGATGTCCTAATAAAGACATTTGGATGCATGGATTGGGGAGTGACAATTTGATTGGTTCAAAGCAGCCTTTTCCAACCTTTTTAAGCCAAACACCCCGACAGAGTTGGCAGTTTTCCGCAATGCGCAGTTCAAAAAAAAATACATCTCTTCACCCTTTTCTTTTCTTCTCCTCCTTCGTGGCCTATAAAAGCAAGTTTTGCATAGTAGCATGTAATTAGATCCCACATAGAAGAGGTCAAAGCCTCTCAAGCAGCAGCTGAAAGGCAGTTTGGGCAGGCACGTGCACAGACATTTTTTGGGGCAGGTGTTCAAGGTAAAAAAAAAAACCACCCATCTCAAAAATCTTTTTTCATACAATTAAGAAAAAAAACTGAACAGTAGTATGTACTTAACATGAATTTATTTTTGTTAACACAATCAACACAGTCAATAATACAACTATTAACAAAAGAGGTGAAGAGAAGCTACAGTGGCTAAAAGTCTCCATATCCCTGTTCAAATGAAAGTGGAGTTTGTTTTTTTGGTACAAAAATAAGACCAAGACATATTTTAAAACATTCTACAACTATATACCTGTAGCCTGCACAACTCAATTGAAAAGAGAAAATATTTTACAGAGGGGATGTAAAAATAAACAACAGCTAGCTTGGTAGCACAAATGCACACACCCTCATCGATGTGGATTTGGCTGTGTTCAGAATTAATCACGTTCAGTCATGTTAAATGGAAGTCAGCACACACCTGCCTCCATTTAAAGTCCTTCTGATTAACCCCAAATGAATTTCAGCTGTTTTTGTAGGCTTTCCCTGACATTTTTGTCGTTACATCTCACAAAACTCGGCATGATCTGCAAAGAGCTTCCACGGCATCTCAACTCATCTCATTGCTCAAAAGGTATCAGTCAGAAGAAGGATATAACAAATTTCCAAAGCATCAAACATATCAGAAACACAGTGAAGACCGTCATCGTCACAGAGAAAAGAAGGCAGTGACATTACCAAGAACTGGACGTCAAGATGGAAGTTTTATCTTACAAATAAAGAAAAACATCTAAGCCTGGATACATTTTCCAAAAACACACTTGAAATCTCCCGGATGTGTGAATTTGAAAATATGTTATGGTCCAATGAAACCACGGTTGAACCTTTTGGGCCATAATTCCAAAAGGTGCGTTTGGTGCAAAAGAACACTTGTAGGTATGGTGTTCTTTTGGTGAAGTAAGGTAGTGGCAACGTTATGAACAGGGGCTGTTTTTATCTTCAGCTGCCAACGGGGCCTTCGTCAAGGTGGAGGGAGTTGCAAACAGTTCCAAATACTAGTCCGTGTCAGCACAAATGTGTGGTGACTCCCATTTAACGAGTTTGAATGTGATTGCTTACTCTGAATACAGCGACACATTATCTGAGTTGTTTGTTTTTATTCATGCAAAGGATTTTTTTTCAATTAAGTTGTAAAAGATAAAAGGTCACAATAATGGTGGGGGAATGGGGGGGATGGACATCACACACAGGGTAGAATTGATGGCAGGTAGGGTAATTTTTTTCTTAAGTACATACAGTACATTTATATAAGCAAAGGCACTGTGTGTGCATGTACCTGATTTGGGGTTTAGTACTAATTTTGTAAAACTCATTAAATTACTAATTTTACAGAGAAAATTCTCATATTTAACAGATTCGGTGGGGAGAATACTTCGAAGACCTTCTCAATGCCACCGACACGCCTTCCCATGAGGGAGCAGAGTCTGGGTTCTCTGAGGCGGGCTCTCCTATCTCTGGGGTTGAGGTCACCGAGGTGGTTAAAAAAGCTCCTCGGTGGCAAGGCCCCTGGGGTGGATGAGATTCGCCCGGAGTTCCTCAAGGCTCTGGATGTTGTAGGGCTGTCCTGATCGACACGCCTCTGCAACATCGCGTGGACATCGGGGACAGTGCCTCTGGATTGGCAGACTGGAGTGGTGGTCCCCTTTTTAAGAAGGGGGACCGGAGGGTGTGTTTCAACTATAGGGGGATCACACTCATCAGCCTCCCTGGTAAGGTCTATTCAGGGGTGCTGGAGAGGAGGGTCTGTCGGATAGTCGAATCTCAGATTCAGGAGGAGCAGTGTGGTTTTTGTCCTGGCCGTGGAACAGTGGACCGGCTCTACACCCTCGGCAGGGTCCTTGAGGGTACATCGGAGTTCGCCCAACCAGTCTACATGTGTTTTGTGGACTTGGAGAATGCGTTCGACCATGTCCCTCGGGGAGTCCTGTGGGGAGTGCTTCGGGAGTATGGGGTACCGAACCCCCTGATACGGGCTTTTCGGTCCCTGTACGACCGGAGTCAGAGTTTGGTCCGCATATCCGACAATAAGTCGGACTCGTTCCCGGTGAGGGTTGGACCCCGCCAAGGCTGACCTTTGTCGCCGATTCTGTTCATAACTTTTATGGACAGAATTTCTAGGCGCAGCCGAGGCGTAGAGGGGGTCCGGTTTGGTGGCCTCAGTATTGCATCTCTGCTTTTTGCAGATGATGTGGTTCTGTTGGCTTCATCAAGCCGTGACCTCCATCTCTCACTGGAGCAGTTCGCAGCCGAGTGTGAAGCGGCTGGGATGAGAATCAGCACCTCCAAATCTGAGACCACGGTCCTCAGTCGGAAAAGGGTGGCGTGCCCTCTCCAGGTCGGGGATGAGATCCTTCCTCAAGTGAAGGAGTTCAAGTATCTTGGGGTCTTGTTCACGAGTGAGGGAAGAATGGATCGGGAGATCGACAGGCGGATCAGTGCAGCGTCTGCAGTGATTTGGACTTTGTATCGGTCCGTTGTGGTAAAAAAGGAGATAAGCCGAAAGGCGAAGCTCTCAATTTACCGGTCGACCTACCCTCACCTATGGTCACGAGCTGTGGGTCGTAACCGAAAGAACAAGATCCCGGATACAAGCGGCCGAAATGACTTTCCTCCGCAGGGTGTCCGCGCTCTCCCTTAGAGATAGGGTGAGAAGCTCGGTCATCTGGAAGGATCTCAGAGTAGAGTCACTGCTCCTTCACATCGAGAGGAGCCAGATGAGGTGGCTGGGGCATCTGATTCGGATGCCTCCTGGATGCCTCCTGGACGCCTCCCTGGTGAGGTGTTCCGGGCATGTCACACCGGGAGGAGACCCCGGGCATGACCCAGGACACGCTGGAGAGACTATGTCTTTCAGCTGGCCTGGGAACGCCTCGGGATCCCCCCGGAAGAGCTGGATGAAGTAGCTGGGGAGAGGGCACCCGACTGTCAAACTCCTGAAGTTTCCAGATGACACCACTGTCATCGGCCTCATCAAGGAAGGTGACGAGTCTGCATATCGACAGGAAGCGGAGCGGCTGGAGCTGTGGTGCGGCTGACACAACCTGGAGCTGAACACGCTCAAGACTGTAGAGATGATCGTGGACTTCAGGAGGCATCCTTTGCCACAGCTGCCCCTCACATTGTCCAGCTGCCTTGTGTCAACCGTCGAGACCTTCAAGTTCCTGGGAATTACAGTCTCTCAGGACCTGAAGTGGGCGACCAACATCAACTCCATCCTCAAAAAGGCCCAGCAGAGGATGTACTTTCTGGGGGTTCTGAGAAAGCACGGCCTGCCACGGGAGCTGCTGAGGCAGTTCTACACAGCGGTATCGAATCAGTCCTGTGTTCTTCCATCACAGTCTGGTTTGGTGCTGCTAAAAAAAAGGACAAACTCCGACTGCAACGGACAATCAAAACTGCTGAAAGGATTGTCGGTACCCCCCCTACCCACCATTGAGGACTTGCACGCTGCCAGAACTAAGACAAGAGCGAGCGAAAATGGATGGATGGATGGATTATTCAAGGGGGTAAAAAATGCATATTGGTGGCACAGGCTACAAGATTTTCCAATGTTTAGATCATTTTATTTTTTTGTCTTGTTGATCTTTTTGCCTTGTTTTAACTGCTACTGACTGTGACTCCATATTTAGTCCATATGTGAGTCCTTATTTAGGTGTGACAAAAGATTGTTCTGAGTGCGGCATTTCCACAGTCTGTCACAGGAACACAACTCCATGCCTGTGCTGCCAGCATTCACCGCACTTCAGAAGAAAACAATTTAAGAAATACATGGTAAGCTTCAGACACTGCGATAAAGTGGGTGGATACAGTATGCTCCCAATTAGAAATCCCAGAGTTGCTGAGGCCACAAAGTCTGAACCACGATAGTGAGTGCTTACTGTAGTAGCTTTTCCTCACATAAATAAATAAATTCTATTTTTGTGACATTCTTGATGTTTTTTTTCCAACCACAAAGAATACTGAGTTTAAATGTGATATCTGGTAGAATAAAAAAAATCTGTTAAAATATGAGAATTTGTTAAATATGAGAATTTTCTCTGTAAAATGAGTAATGTAATGAAAGTTTTACAAAATTATTACTAAACCCCAAATCAGGTACATGCACACACAGCGCTTTTGCTTATATAAATGTATGTATGTATTTAAGAAAAAGAATTACCCTACCTGCCATCAATTCTACCCTGTGTGTGATGTCCATCCCCCCCTCATCCCCAACCATTATTGTGACCTTTTATCTTTTACAACTTAATTGAAAAAAATCCTTTGCATGAATAAAAACAAACAACTCAGATAATGTGTCGCTGTATTCAGAGTAAGCAATCACATTCAAACTCGTTAAATGGGAGTCACCACACATTTGTGCTGACACGGACTAGTATTTGGAACTGTTTGCAATTCCCTCCACCTTGACGAAGGCCCCGTTGGCAGCTGAAGATAAAAACAGCCCCTGTTCATAACGTTGCCACTACCTTACTTCACCAAAAGAACACCATACCTACAAGTGTTCTTTTGCACCAAACGCACCTGTTGGAATTATGGCCCAAAAGGTTCAACCGTGGTTTCATTGGACCATAACATATTTTCAAATTCACACATCCGGGAGATTTCAAGTGTGTTTTTGGAAAATGTATCCAGGCTTAGATGTTTTTCTTTATTTGTAAGATAAAACTTCCATCTTGACGTCCAGTTCTTGGTAATGTCACTGCCATCTTTTCTCTGTGACGATGACGGTCTTCACTGTGTTTCTGATATGTTTGATGCTTTGGAAATTTGTTATATCCTTCTTCTGACTGATACCTATTGAGCAATGAGATGAGTTGAGATGCCCTGGAAGCTCTTTGCAGATCATGCCTAGTTTTGTGAGATGTAACTACAAAAATGTCAGGGAAAGCCTATGAAAACAGCTGAAATTCATTTGGGGTTAATCAGAAGGACTTTAAATGGAGGCAGGTCTGTGCTGACTTCCATTTAACATGACTGAATGTGATTAATTCTGAACACAGCCAAATCCACATCTATGAGGGTGTGTGCATTTGTGCTACCAAGCTAGCTGTTGTTTATGATTACGTCCCCTCTGTAAAATATTTTCTCTTTTCAATTGAGTTGTGCAGGCTACAGGTATATAGTTGTAGAATGTTTTAAAATATGTCTTGGTCTTATTTTTGTACCAAAAAAACAAACTCCACTTTCATTTGAACAGGGATATGGAGACTTTTAGCCACTGTAGCTTCTCTTCACCTCTTTTGTTAATAGTTGTATTATTGACTGTGTTGATTGTGTTAACAGAAATAAATTCATGTTAAGTACATACTACTGTTCAGTTTTTTTCCTTAATTGTATGAAAAAAGATTTTTGAGATGGGTGTTTTTTTTTTACCTTGAACACCTGCCCCAAAAAATGTCTGTGCACGTGCCTGCCCAAACTGCCTTTCAGCTGCTGCTTGAGAGGCTTTGACCTCTTCTATGTGGGATCTAATTACATGCTACTATGCAAAACTTGCTTTTATAGGCCACGAAGGAGGAGAAGAAAAGAAAAGGGTGAAGAGATGTATTTTTTTTTTAACTGCGCATTGCGGAAAACTCTGCCAACTCTGTCGGGGTGTTTGGCTTAAAAAGGTTGGAAAAGGCTGCTTTGAACCAATCAAATTGTCACTCCCCAATCCATGCATCCAAATGTCTTTATTAGGACATCATTTAAAGATTTTTGTTTCCCAATAGGAGTACACAGTGATGTTGCTTAACTGCCACTAACCTGCACTTACATTTATTATTGTATATTGTAAATACATCAAGATAAAGTGGCAGTCCTTGTTTGTTTACGACCCTGCAAAAAGCACAAAATAGTCACTCAGTTAATAGTTCATGTAAACAAGGGGGGTGTTTGGAATAACTTGGTGTATAAATACGTAAAATGACATTTTAAGTAACAGCTTTCAGAATTAGTCAATTATATACAGTCGTGGTAAAATTCTTCAACCACCTGATTGTAGAGTACATTTGCAAAACCTTTCATGCATGGCCGCTTTCAACTACTGAACAACATTACAACTAGAAAAATTCCAGCAAATTACAATAAATATTTGCTAAGGTGGTTGAATAATCATGAATGCAATTGTTAATAAAATAAATAATTACAGCCTTGTTTTCTTCTCCTCCAGCAAGATGTAGCTCAAGATGCTGAATAGGTTACCAACTACTTACATTCACATGTGTAGGCAACCTCCAAGTACTTGTAGGTCCCTCTACAGGGGTTTCCAAACACATCGCTGGTGGCTGGGATCGTACACTTGTTTTTCCCATTGCACCTATGAATGCAGAAGAAAGCGGCTTATTGCGGTGCTAAAAATACGATATTCATTGAAGTTATGAAATAATTTAAAAACTGTAAAATTAGGGAGGCTGGAGCTCAGAATTGAACAAACTTTTCAAACTAAACCCAAACTGTCCATCTGACCCGTTTGACAGAGACATACTGTTCCGGTGCACTCCTGCAGGTGGCAGTAATGTGGATTGCAAAGTGACTGCCAACTCCTGCGCACAGGAGCCATATTTCATTCTAGTTCCTCCCACGGGATCTGGTAGGCACCCCCTGACCTCCCCACTGGGCCCCGATGCAAGCAGATCACAACAGCAGCAAGACATTCCTCAATCTGCACCTTGAGCCAAAATGTAATGGGATCTTCCGTGGCCCTTGCGCTGTTTGTTCATCGTAAGTTTCATGGCGAAAAAAGCTTTTGTACCTTAACTGCTATCCATCCATCTATTTTCCACTGTTTAGCATGCTCAGGGGCGAGGGTGAGCCGGAGCCTATCCCAGCTGACTTTGGGCGAGAGGCGGGGTATGTAGAGAGTGGCGGTTCTAGTGGGGGGCCAGTGCCCCCCTACCACTGAGCTGAGCCTCCCCCGTGCACCCCACTGATAAAATGGGTCAGGTGTGACAGGACTAGTCAGTCAAAGCTTGTGATCAACAATCGCAGGGAGAACAAGCAAACTCCACACAGGAATGCCTGAGCATAAATTCAAACCCTCTTGACTGTGGCGCAGACATGCTAACTGTGCCACCTGCAGTCAAAACATACCCAGTCACATAAACGCTGTCTGTTTTCTACCCATTACAAAACCTCACTAAATTCTCATGAGAACAGGTTGTGATTTCTTCCCCCAAGAGTGACACCGTACGTGTTGGCCACAATGTCACTTGGGAGCAGGCATTCTGTATTTTCTATCTGCTCCTGAGGCCTTCCGAATATGCATGTGGTCCGGTCGCGGCGTCCGTAGTCAGCACCGTGGATGAGAAGAACTAGTTGTGGACCTAGCAACAAGATGAGGAAAAGAAGGTTGGTGATGGAAATGTGGGCAGTCAAAACATCCAAATACGTATTCAAGAGAGAGAGCATTACTAATAAACACACAATAAAATAGAATCCATATCATAATGCTTGTAATAAAGAGGAATTCATCATGGGGGGGGGGGGGGAGGTAACGCTTACCACAAAACAATTCTGCCAAGGAGAATTCACACGCTATCAGAATCACTGTTTGGGTAAATTAAAAAAATTAGATATGAAATAATAAACATTGTTTACATCACACACAATTTCACACAGACGACATACGTGTAGGCGTGCAGGTGAAATTGGTCGCCAAATATTTGAAGGTGCCATCACAGGGATCAGAATTGTGGAACATCGCCATGTTCATCTCACATGATTTTTTGCCATTGCATCTGCAGACGCAATAATAAATGCAAATTATATTTGATTAAAATAAAACTCATTTTCATCAGAATTGCAAGACCTAACATTACTTGTGTTCGGTATCGGGAAGTACTCAAATGTAAGTACTTGTACTCGAATCTGAAAAAAGTGGTATTGGTGCATTCCTCATAATTTCAGAATTTAAATGTATTATTATCCATCCACACATACATTATAGACAAACAACCATTCACACTCACACCAACAAACAACTTAGAGTTCTCAAATTAATATGCATGTTTTTGGAATGTGGGAGGAAGCCAGAGTACCTGGAGAGAAAACTTACAAGCACAAGGAATATATGCAAACTAAACCACGCCTGAAGATGTATTCGAACCCTGAATCTCAGAACTGTGAGGCACATGTTTAACCACTAGGGCACCATGCTAATATACATTATTTTAGGTTTTACATACATTTTGTATGTGTACATTGCTTAACAAACATTTCTGTATCACAGTCTCTCACCACGTGACATGCCATGCAGCATGTTATTGTAATGTAATAGATACCCCTACATTTATCCACTGTTAAATCGAAAAAAGCACATTCCAAATAAGCACAATGCATACCTTGCCGAGATCCTACTCAAGGTGCCTTCCTGAGCACATTGCGTGTTAGCCAGCTCCTGCGGAGGTCTTCCCTCAGTGCAGACCATCGAGTCGGAGCGACCGTACAAAGCCTCGTCCACGTTGATCACTCCCTCTTCTGGGAGTGAGAGACAGCAATCAGCATTAAATTCTACTGTAGTTGCACTCAAAATGATCGCTCGTCGCTAATTATGTCTTGTGTGGCAGCCTACCAACCTCTGGGTTGACCAGAACCATCTTAAATGTCAGGTTCTCTTAGGGCAAGTCAAACAACTTTCTGATGTCAATTAAGGCAGTGAAGGTTGAAGTGCACTATTTAAGACAAAGGCTGATTTTTTTTTTTTTTCTTACCACAGGTCAGGCGATGGACCTTCAAAGGGTCCGTATCACAGGTGGTCATTCGCTCTTGAGAATGAACAACTGCGGAAACCGACATGGATGTAACGTACTGTCAATGTATTGTATATATATACTGTTGGACATGAACTTTGATAGTCACCTGCTGTCAGGATGAAACATGTTGCTGTCAGCACTGGAAAACAAGCATCAGTTCAGATTGATGGATAGATACACGGACAAATAGATGAGGACAAGTTTGACATGGGGTTACTTTTTTAATATTAGTTGATCATGAATAGCTGGCAAGACAGACGCGTACATTGCACCTGTGCCAGTGCGTGACCGAGCATGCACTGCCCCCTTTTTTGTTCTTTTCCTTTAAAGACTTATTCTGCTGTTGTATTTATTCACACTGAACGCTAATATAAACACTTTTTCAGTTTTGCACACATTTTAACAAGGTGAACACATTTAAGACTTTCCACTGACACACAAAAAAACTTTTTTTTACTTACACAATGCTGCGCTGTGTCTGAAGCAGGTCGGCATGTTTCACACAATTCGGTCTGTGGCACTGGAGATGTTCAGAGGATCTTCGCTTTTTATAATGACTGCAAGACATCCACCCAAACTGGTTAGTAAAAGTCACACCCCCCAACCTTAATTTTTTTTGTTCCACCTCAAATGTTACAGAGCTTTTTTTTTTGTATCTAAATTGCTTCAGGTCCTCAACCTACACCACAAGTAACGGCAAAGCATGCATGAAAAAAGAAGGTTGAACAATAGATTGCATTGTGAGATTATGAGATGAGCCTCTGAACAAACTTTGCCTAACTCTGAAAGCTATGATGTTGTGGAAAGTCTTCCTCAAGGAAATATTGCTCAAAGCCTTTGTTCCAAGAAGCCAAATGTTGTTTGGTGTTGTCAGACTGCTAAGAGCATGCACTACTTCCTAGTTGACTTATCTTTACTGTGCAGGTTGGCATTTACTTCAAAACCTGCAAGGAATGATTGCATCACAGTAATTGCTAGGCTTTCCGCCGATCCGATCGGCTGTATCGGATCGGCCGATATTTTGCATTTTATGCCAATTTTGTGATCCACGAATTAAGACATTATCGCTGACAATCTTGTTGACCCCCAGGACGTTCTGCGCTGCTGTCTTGTATATTTAGCTCTGAAGCTGCGGCTGGCTAGCTGGCGTGGCTAAACACGATGCAGAGGCACACAGTATAAATGAGTAATTATCGCCTCCATGATGGCTTTGTCACCAGATTATGTCCAATAATGCGCGGAAAACAACTGTGTGCTAATGAGAACTTTATTCAGGTTAGGAAACAAGGCCAATTATACATTACTCGTGCACTCACTGGAGTTGTCTCGCCACGCTGCACTATTTGTATATCTGTTGTTGACCAATACTGGCCACTCATGCCAGAGTAGCATCTGCTCCATTTGCACACTGACTGAGGAGTATCTGCAACATTTGCACAATCAACATTGTCCCAGATTATCGCACTACTCGCTTGAAGTCTCGGTGCCCTTTGCACAATGGTCATTGCACTGGACTATTGCAATATTAGTCATTCGAACTGCTCTAAGTGCTAGAGGACTCTGCATCTTTTTACACAATTGTCAAAAAAATAATTAAATAAATAAATAATGTCCCGGCATTACCAGATAACTAACAACCCTTTATTGCTCAGTGACTGTTTTTGTCAATGTCTATATGCCTCAAAAGTATTCTTTGTCAATTGACTGTCTGTTGTCGTCCTAGAGCGGCTCCAATTACCGGAGACAAATTCCTTGTGTGTTTTTTGGACATACTTGGCAAATAAAGATGATTCTGATTCTGATGACACACTGGCCCACTCTGCAACTAAAAGAACCAGTGCGACAAAGTCAAGCTCAGATCACATTTCAGTGTCGCTTACAGGTAAACTTGTGAGAAATCTGTAGATGCCAAGTTGGGACTCACACAGCCCTATGTTGACTCTTACCTAGTTACTCAAATTCTGAGTATGTGTTTTTTAAATTCTAAATATAGAAGTGGAGGATATTAAAATCCCTTATTCTGTAGTATAGATAAAATGCTGTTCAGACACTAAATTTGTACATTAAGCCGTTTCCCCCCCAAATAAAAGCTATTCTATGCACACCTACGGGCTATTTACAGAAATTAGTCTTGAGAATGGATGAGTAAATGCAGCTCTGTAGCTGGGGGCTCCAATTGTGCTGAGGTAGCAGTTCAGGTTTCAGTACTGCAACACTGATTCCAATTTCTGTTAGCCCTTCTATGGCTTTTCAAATGATGTTAGAGAGAAGCTAGCAGACTTCTGTTTGATATGTAGCATGGTAAAAAGTTTGTGCTGAAATACAGGAGTGACAGGCACGGTTGATGACTGGTTAGAGCGTCTGCCTCACAGTTCTGATGACCGGGGTTCAATCCCCGGCCTCGCCTGTGTGGAGTTTGCATGTTCTCCCCGTGCCTGCGTGGGATTACTCCGGGCACTCCGGTTTCCTCCCACATCCCAAAAACATGCATGGTAGGTTCATTGAAGACTCTAAATTGCCCGTAGGTGTGGATGTGAGTCTGAGTGGTTGTTTGTTTATGTGTGCCCTGCGATTGGCTGGCAACCAGTTCAGGGTGTACCCCGCCTCCTGCCCGAAGATAGCTGGGATAGGCTCCAGCACTCCCGCGACCCTTGTGAGGAGAAGCGGCTCAGAAAATGGATGGATGGATGGACAGGAGTGACAGCTTGACAGAAGCACTTGCCAAACTGCACAGGAATATAAGCTGTCATGAACGGAACAGAGGATAGGACCCAAAAATGCACGACTCCAAAACAAATGGACAGTTTCCAAAAAGAGAGGTTTAATAGACGGGCATAGGTCGGTACACAGGCAGGCAATCCAAGAAAGGCAACAGTATCCAAAAACATGAGGCAAAAGGCATTCTTGGGGAAACCATGGAACTTAAAAACCTGATTAATCATTAGCTCGGCGGTGTCTTTAGCTGAGGGGAGTTTTGGAAGTGCAATGAAGTGCGCCATCTTAGAGAACCTGTCAACAACTGTAAGAATGGTGGTATTGCCTTTAGAGGCCGGTAATCCTGTCACAAAGTCTACGGAAATGTCTGACCAAGGACGTTGTGGTATTGGCAGGGGTTGCAACTCCCCAGAAGGACGTTGATGAGAGGGCTTGTTAGCAGCACATACCTGGCAAGCATTGACGTAATCGATAACATCCCTCCTAACATTAGGCCACCAAAAGCGCTGTTCGACCACTGATTGCGTCTTGGCAATGCCTGGGTGACATACAGTTGGGTTCGTGTGAGCCCAGTGGATGACTCTTCCCCTTAAGGTCGGAACCACATAAAGCCTGTTCTCAGGGCAATCTTCAGGGCTAGGAGTGTCTTTCAGATCCCCTTTAACCGCAGTTTCAATGTCCCAAACAAAAGCGGAAATGAAACATGATTTAGGCAAAATAGTCTTGGGGTCGGACAAAGAATTCTCTTCGGAGAAAATGCGTGACAAAGCATCTGGCTTACCATTTTTAGAACCAGGTCGGTAGGATAACGTAAAATTAAATATAGTGAAGAACAGAGCCCATCTAGCCTGCCTCGCATTTAATCTTTTGGCAGTTTTAATATATTCAAGGTTCTTGTGATCTGTCCATACTAAAAAAGGAGTCTGTGCCCCCTCTAGCCAGTGCCTCCACTCCATCAAAGCCACCTTGACTGCCAACAGTTCACGGTCACCAGTGTCATAATTTTTCTCAGTTGGGGTCAATTTTTTGGAGAGAAACGCACAAGGATGTAACTTATCATCCTTGAGATTTCTGGGAGAGCACTGCTCCTATTCCGGCATCAGACGCATCGACTTCTACCACAAACTGCTGTTTGAGATCTGGCAAAGTAGGGATGGGAGCGGAGGTAAAGCTCGACTTAAGTTTTTGAAAAGCTGCCTGACAAAGCGGGTTCCATACAAAAGGTTTGTGTGGCGAGGTAAGATCATGCAAAGGAGAGGCTATAGAACTGAAATTTCTGATGAATTTTCTGTAGAAGTTTGCGAACCCTAAGAACCCGGCTAGCAGTGATTCTTCTACGTACTCCTTCATGGCCTTGTGTTCCGGCCCTGAACGAGAGAACAACCTCCCTCGTGGGGGTGTGGTTCCAGGCAGCAAGTCAACAGCACAGTCATAAGGTCTGTGGGTGGAAGGGATTTGGCCTTGGACTTGGACAAAACATCTTTAATATCCTGATAACAGGTGGGCACTTGAGATAAATCAGGATCCCCAGATGGGGTCTGTGGATTGTCCTTAGAAACATGACCCTGAACATCACATGGCGGCTTGAAACAGTTCCGGGCGCAATTGCTGCCCCATGACATAACCTGCCCAGAGGACCAGTCAATGTGGGGGTTATGTAATTTCAACCATGGGTTCCCTAAAATAAGGTCATGATTCATGGTGTCAAAAACATGAAAACTAATGCGTTCCGAGTGAGAATCAGGGAATGTCAATGTGAGTGTTTGGGTGCGGTGAGTGATCTTGCCCATAAAACTGGCGTCTGCAGCATAGGTGTTGCGGTGGCGTTTTATTGCAAAGGTTCTAAGGTGCATACGTCTAAGAAGGATGGAGTTGAGTAAGTTTGCATCAGAACCAGAGTCCATTAATACAGGTGTATGAATTTCTTGATCAGGAGAGCATAGTGTCACTTTAGGAAGAACCCGTGTAGGGTCTTCCTTAATGAAATTCAGACTCACCTCTCCCGTGCCCTGGCTACCGGCACCGGCAACTTTGACGTGACAGTTGCTCACGGAATGACCCAACTGACCGCAGTAGAAGCACCGCCCTTCCCTCAGCCGGCGTTGACGTTCCTCAGGGGAGAGACAGAACCTGCCCAGTTGCATGGGTTCATCCGTGGGGACGCTAGCCAGTGGGTTGAGACCGGAACCAGGGGATCTGCCTTGGTTTGGTTGGTCACCGAGGCTCGTCCTCCAAGTGCGCGTTGACGCAGCCCTCCGCCGATCTCCATCTAGCTCGCGATCCAAAAGCCTCGTCGATTTTTACGGCGAGAGCAATGAGTGTCCAAGTCGGTCGGCAGGTCTAGCGGGACTAAATGATCCTTGATGGCGGGGGATAGTCCTTGAAAAAAGGCATCGAGTAGCGCCCGATTATTCCAATGACTCTCAGCTGCTAGAATGCGAAACTCAATCGCGTAATCTGACACCCTGCGCTTGCCTTGTTGTAAGGTGACAAGGGAGCGAGCTGCCTCACGATCAGGAGTGGAAAATTGATAAATTTGCTCCATAGTCTTTACGAAAAAAGCCCATGAATGACACGCGGCGGAATTGCGGCTCCATTCAGCAGTAGCCCACGCCTCTGCACGACCAGTCAGGTGGGAAATGACGAATGCGATTTTTCCCCGCTCGGTGGGGAAGGCAGCTGCCCGCAGTTCAAAGTGGAGTTCGCACTGCGTGATGAACAGCTTAATGTTCCCAGAATTTCCAGAGAACCTCTCCGGTCAAGAGAGCTGTGGGCAGACAGTAGCGGAGGTGGCAGGTGGCTGCATGGTGACTACTTCACATGGAAATACCTTGGCGGTACTGGGTGTGGTGCCAACTGGTTCCTTCTCTTGAAAAAAATTCATAAGAAGTTCAAACTGCGAGGCCACCTGTCTCATCATATTGTCCTGATGCCTTGACAGTCCCTCTAGATGAAGGTGGAGGGCAGCAATCTGCTCATCCTGCTTCGTGAGGCGTTGACCCTGCGCTTGAAGGGCTTTGCGCACCGGGTCTGAGTCTGCTGGGTCCATGTTATGGCCAGTTCGTTCCGTCGTGAACGGAACAGAGGATAGGACCCAAAAATGCACGACTCCAAAACAAATGGACAGTTTCCAAAAAGAGAGGTTTAATAGACGGGCATAGGTCGGTACACAGGCAGGCAATCCAAGAAAGGCAACAGTATCCAAAAACATGAGGCAAAGAGGCAAGGTCGATAATCGGAACAGGGTCAAGTCTTACTGTGAGTCTATGACGAGGAAACAAGGAATGCTGGAACGCGACGACAAGGTACAACGAACTGGCAACGAGAGGGAATGAGACACAAGGTTATATACAAGGGGTAATTAGGGTGAACGAGGCACAGGTGGTGAAGATGCTCACAGGAGCAGGTGTGTGTGAAACAGGGGGGAAGACAAAACCCGGAACACACACACACACACACATGACATAAGCACAACAAAGACATTTTGACAGTTAGGTATCACGCTACTCTTCTCGTACTGTATACAGTGCAACATTTTTGCTCATCAGATCAGCCAGTGTGGTATTTGTTGCGCTGGTCTTTTATATTTTCGCGTTGAGGTGCTGCAGGTTGTGGTCCTAAGTGGAACCGCGAAGCACACATAACATCGGCGACAAGAGCTAATCAGCTAGTACATTTTGTGTTCAGTAGGAAATGCAGCTACAATTATGTCATTAGTTTACTGATGTTAATGTTAAATGTAATAAGCGACGGACCGCTGTTAAGGATTATGTCACAACACAGAATGAAGTGACTTCAAATTAAGAAATGGCCAATAAAAACAGAAAAATATTGTACTTAATATTTTCTTGGAGGATGCATTTGCTATTAGCCTTTGAAGTTGGTCATAGTGAAAAATGAAGTGAAACAGAAAATGATATTAGCCAATTCTTTTCCAGAGTGAGAGCGCTTGAAGAGGAGGATGCTATTCATGTGGCACAGCTTGAAGCTGGCATCAGGTGCAGGTGGAGATGGGCCTGGCTCAAGTTGGAGGCCAAAACAAACAAAACAAACAAAAAAAAAAAAGAAATGAGGCAAATTCAATTTTAATCTTCAATTTGTACATCAACATGTACTTGAGCGGTGTAAATACGTTTTTCTGCGTGAAGAATTATTATTATTTTTTGCCTTACTGTACTCTTTAGAGTTTTCCAGATTGCTTAATTTATGTTAAAATAAAAAACAAATTATCTGCAGGGGCTCGGAGTATCCGCCAAGACCCCCCCTAAAATGTTTTTTTTTTTTTTGGTCACCTTTTTCATGCCTTTGGTGTTTGCATGTGTTCTTGTTTCATCTGTGTTCGGGCATTTATTTAAAAACATACTTAAATGTTCATATATAATTTGAGATCCACACCGCCCTCCTAATGTTTTTATGACTGATTAACACCACACAGGCTACGTGTCCTGGAGGGACACTAAGTCAGGCTCCTGGTACATGGAGACGCTGGACCGCATCCTCGAGGAAAATGCTGCCACTGATGATTTGGTCACAATGTTAATGATGGTGACCTTCTCCTCACAGTGCAGGAGTAGCCATGTTTTTTTTTTTTATTAAGTGAAGTCATAATTCTATGATTGATTTTACCCCCACCCCCCAAAAAATATAATATAAAAAAATAACTGTAATTCCCTAAGAAATTTTGTTTAAAAAAATTTATATATTTTGGAATAAAACATGAATAATTGAACATGTTATTTTGTGTGTTTCAACAATAGATGGCAGTTATTCCTTGGGTCGTACTATAAATTTGTAAATGAAATTTGTGAGATTATATATTTTTTGCATCATTTTCACTGTGCTTTTTAGATATGATATTTGTTTTTATTTTTAAATACTTTTTCTTTGACGGAGTAATTATTACAATATGGAAATGTGGTTCAGGGTAATCTTTCTAATCTGTACTTTCAGTGCAATGCTGGTATTTTAAAATGCTCTTTTATGTCACCATCCCCGCAAAAACAAGTGCTTTTTATGTGAACGCATTTTTATCATTTAAAACCAAACTGATTGTCACATACTGCCCTGCAGTTCCATTATAGTTGCCTGGTGGGCTGTTTGCGTCCTCTCTCTCCCCCCTCCCCTCTCTGTTGTCAGCACCTGTCTCCTTCGCTTACAGGTAAACTTGTGAAAAATCTGTAGATGCCAAGTTGGGACTCACACAGCCCTGGGTTGACTCTTACCTAGTTACAAAAAACTCTTGCATTAAAAACAATGAGGAACAGGAGCACTGCTGGTATCCCTGTATCCTCTGGAGCCCTTGGAAGGGTTAAATCGTCTTAAAAAGTAAAAAAAAAGTTGGAAAAAAATTCCAGATCCTGGCACACAGTGGGATACCAAATGTAAAAAAGCCTTTAATTTATTCGGGCTCACCCATTAAAAAAAACACATATTGGCCCGCTGGCGTTCATCAGGGTTTTGGCAACAAACAATGCCGTCCAAACATAATTATAGTGCCATTGAAAACAAGTGTGTCCCTCAGGTGTGGGTTTGACGATTGCACTATTTCTGTCAGCCACTGGGGGCAGCCGTTAAAATAATCCATCCATCCATCCATTTTCTGAGCTGCTTCTCCTCACTAGGGTCGCGGGCGTGCTGGAGCCTATCCCAGCTATCATCGGGCAGGAGCTAGGGTACACCCTGAACTGGTTGCCAGCCAATCGCAGGGAACGTAGAAACAAGCAACCATTCAGAATCAGAATCATCTTTATTTGCAAAGTATGTCCAAAAAACACACAAGGAATTTGTCTCCGGTAGTTGGAGCCGCTCAAGTACGACAACAGACAGTCAATTGACAGAGAATACTTTTGAGGCATAAAGACATTGACAAAAACAGTCACTGAGCAATAAATGGTTGTTAGTTATCTGGTAATGCCGGTACATTTTTTTTTTTGACAATTGTGCAAAAGATGCAGAGTCCTCTAGCACTTAGAGCAGTTCGAATGACTAATATTGCAATAGACTTCAAGCGAGTAGTGCGATAATCTGGGACAATGTCGATTGTGCAAATATTGCAGACACTACTCAGTCGATTGTGCAAATGGTGCAGATGCTACCCAGGCACATCAGTGGCCAGTATTGGTCAACAACAGATATGCAAATAGTGCAGTGTGGCGAGACAACTACAGTGAGTGCACGAGTAATATATAATTGGCCCCACAGAAATGTGACAACAAACTCAAGTCAAAAATAATGGAATTGTAAGTTAGGTGTTTAAGAAGTTGATTGCAAGAGGGAAGAAACTGTTGGATGAAGCCTCCTTGATGAGGCCGATGACAGTGGTGTCATCTGCAAACTTCAGGAGTTTGATAGCCGCTGAGGTGCAGTCGTTCGTGTAGAGAGAGAAGAGCTTTGTTTTTTTTTATTAAGTGAAGTCATTATTCTATTATTCATCAACACAACCAATTTTTTTTTCAAATGTCTCTCTTCAAAGTCTCTAAGTTGCCCCGAGGTGTGAATGTGAGTGCGACCTGGCAACCAGTTCAGGGTGTACCCCGCCTCCTACCGATGATAGCTGGGATAGTCTCCAGCACTCCCGCGACCCTAGTGAGGAAAAGCGGATCAGAAAATGGATGGATGGAGTTCCATTATAGTTGCCTGGAGGGCTCTTTGCGTCCACTCTCTACCCCCCCCCCCCCCCCTCCCCTCTCTGATTTCAGCATCTGTCTCCAATCAGCCTCATCACCACCGGTATTTAAGCCTGCCTGTTCCAGGAAATCCTCACCAAAGTATTGCAGCCTCTCCTCGCGGTACCACGGCCCACCGTACTCAAGTGAGCCACTTAACTCCTTGGCCCCTTGTTAACGCTTGTGTCTCCTCGTTCCCCTGTGTTCCTGACCCACGTCATTCCTGCCAGGCACCTGTCCACGCCCCCACCTGCCAACACATCCAGGACCACCTCCATAGCCTTTGCTCAATAAACTGTTCATCATTTTACATCAGCCTCTGCCTGCTCTTGAGTCCAGCTACTCCCCACATGTGACACTGATGGAGAATATTTTTGTTGCTTTTTTATTTGGTTTGACATTTTTCAAAATAAAAACTGTAAAATGATAACTGACGAATGGTGTTCATTGATTGTAAGCACAAAAAGACATTCAGATAATAAATGTATACTTTGTTCACAACCGTGTAAGCTCATGACACACTGGTCTACTCTGCAACCAAAAGAACCAGTGCGACAAAATCAAGCTCAGATCACATTTAAGTGTCGCTAAACAAGTGTTCCTAGACCTTCGCTTACAGGTAAACTTGAGAGAAATCTGTAGATGCCAAGTTGGGACTCACACAGCCCTAGTTACAAAAAACTCTTGCATTCAAAACAATGAGGAATTGGAGCACTGCTGTCATCTCTGTATCCCCTGGCGCCCTTGGAAGGGTTAAATTGTCTTTCAAAAAATAAAAATAAAAAGTTGGAAACAAATTCCAGATCCTGGCACTCAGTGGGATACCAAATGTAAAAAAGCCTTTAATTTATTCGGGCTCACCCATTTAAAAAAACACATATTGGGGTTTTGGCAACAAACAATGCCGTGCAAACATAATAAGAGTGCCATTGAAAACAAGTGTGTCCCTCAGGTGTGGGCTTGACGATTGCACTATTTCTCTCAGCCACTGGGGGCAGCAGTTAAAATAATGTCCATCATCATCACAGTCAGTAGCAGTTAAAACAAGGCAAAAAGATCTTCAACAAGAAAAAAAAAGAAAATGATCTAAACATTGGAAGATTTTGTAGCCTAGGCCACCAATATGCATTTTTTCCTCTTGAATAATTTTTACTCAAAATAAATCATCAATATATTAGTAGCACGTATCATAATTCCTGGCAAGGGACGATGGACAGCCACATAAAAACAACGAAAAGCAGATTAATTATTATTGTCAGAATTATTATGAGTACAATTGCACTCATGACTATGACCGTGTACTAACCTCACTAAAATGAAGCAATTGCAATTCCACAAATATTAACGTGCCAAAGAATAAATCAATTACAAATTATTATATTATATATGAATAATTATGACAATACTTACTTTGCACTGACATTACAACTATGCGTTGTGTTGGACGATAGAGTAGCATATTTTGCAAGCGACCGTGCTACTGGTCTCATTTTTGTTTAAATATTTCCACACGCTTGTAGCATACGCACTGCAGGCCGTATGCCGTATTCCGATAAATGTTATGACGGTAACGACGCAGTGCCGTAAAGTCTTATAGTGTTTTGGTGCACCTTGTTTCCTAACCTGAGTAAAGTTCTCATGAGCACACAGTTGTTTTCCGCGCATTATTTGACATAATCTGGTGACGTAGCCACCATGGAGGCGATAATTAGTCATTTATACTGTGTGCCTCTGCATCATGTTTAAACGAGATTGTCAGCGATAATGTCTTAATTCGTGGGTCACAAAATTGGCATAAAATGCAAAATATCGGCCGATCCGATACAGCCGATCGGATCGGCGGAAAGCCGAGCAATTACTGTGATGCAATCATTTCTTGCAGGTTTTGAAGTAAATGCCAACCTGCACAGTAGAGATAAATCAACTAAGAAGCAGCACATGCTCTTAGCAGTCTGACAACACCAGGCGTTCCACTAAATAAGCATTTGGCTCTAACCAGTCATCAACCATGCCTGTCACTCCTGTATTTTAGCACAAACTTTTTACCATGCTACATATCAAACAGAAGTCTGCTAGCTTCTCTCTAACATCATTTGAAAAGCCATAGAAGGGCTAACAGAAATTGGAATCAGTGTTGCAGTACTGAAACCTGAACTGCTACCTCAGCACAATTGGAGCCCCCAGCTACAGAGCTGCATTTACTCATCCATTCTCAAGACTCATTTCTGTAAATAGCCCATAGGTGTGCATAGAATAGCTTTTATTTGGGGGGGGGGAAAGGGCTTAATGTACAAATTTAGTGTCTGAACAGCATTTTATCTATACTACAGAATAAGGGATTTTAATATCCTCCACTTCTATATTTAGAATTTAAAAAACACATACTCAGAATTTGAGTAACTAGGTAAGAGTCAACATAGGGCTGTGTGAGTCCCAACTTGGCATCTACAGATTTCTCACAAGTTTACCTGTAAGCGACACTGAAATGTGATCTGAGCTTGACTTTGTCGCACTGGTTCTTTTGGTTGCAGAGTGGGCCAGTGTGTCATCAGAATCAGAATCATCTTTATTTGCCAAGTATGTCCAAAAAACACACAAGGAATTTGTCTCCGGTAATTGGAGCCGCTCTAGGACGACAACAGACAGTCAATTGACAAAGAATACTTTTGAGGCATATAGACATTGACAAAAACAGTCACTGAGCAATAAAGGGTTGTTAGTTATCTGGTAATGCCGGGACATTATTTATTGATTTAATTATTTTTTTGACAATTGTGTAAAAAGATGCAGAGTCCTCTAGCACTTAGAGCAGTTCGAATGACTAATATTGCAATAGTCCAGTGCAATGACCATTGTGCAAAGGGCACCGAGACTTCAAGCGAGTAGTGCGATAATCTGGGACAATGTTGATTGTGCAAATGTTGCAGATACTCCTCAGTCAGTGTGCAAATGGAGCAGATGCTACTCTGGCATGAGTGGCCAGTATTGGTCAACAACAGATATACAAATAGTGCAGCGTGGCGAGACAACTCCAGTGAGTGCACGAGTAATGTATAATTGGCCTTGTTTCCTAACCTGAATAAAGTTCTCATTAGCACACAGTTGTTTTCCGCGCATTATTGGACATAATCTGGTGACAAAGCCATCATGGAGGCGATAATTACTCATTTATACTGTGTGCCTCTGCATCGTGTTTAAACGAGATTGTCAGCGATAATGTCTTAATTCGTGGATCACAAAATTGGCATAAAATGCAAAATATCGGCCGATCCGATACAGCCGATCGGATCGGCGGAAAGCCTAGCAATTACTGTGATGCAATCATTCCTTGCAGGTTTTGAAGTAAATGCCAACCTGCACAGTAAAGATAAGTCAACTAGGAAGTAGTGCATGCTCTTAGCAGTCTGACAACACCAAACAACATTTGGCTTCTTGGAACAAAGGCTTTGAGCAATATTTCCTTGAGGAAGACTTTCCACAACAGCATAGCTTTCAGAGTTAGCCAATGTGTGTTCAGAGGCTCATCTCATAATCTCACAATGCAATCTATTGTTCAACCTTCTTTTTTCATGCATGCTGTGCATATAAGGTTCTTTGCCGTTACTTGTGGTGCAGGTTGAGGACCTGAAGCAATTTAGATACAAAAAACCAAAACAAAAAAAAGCTCTGTAACATTTGAGGTGGAACAAAAAAAAATAAGGTTGGGGGGTGTGACTTTTACTTACCAGTTTGGGTGGATGTCTTGCAGTCATTATAAAAAGCAAAGATCCTCTGAACACCTCCAGTGCCACAGACCGAATTGTGTGAAACATGCCGACCTGCTTCAGACTCAGCGCAGCATTGTGTAAGTAAAAAAAGAAAACTATTGCAAGTCAATTGTTGATTTTAGTAAGTTTGAGAATTGGTTAAAAAAATAAGCGTGCGAGTCAGAATTGAGAGTGGGTCTGTTAGGCTAGCTCTATTTATAGTCATACTAAGCTTTATCTATCTATATGCGAAGGAGATGTGTTGGACTGCACAAAGCAAATGGTGGTCACGCAAGATGAGTGAGTTTCGGACCCTCCAGCCCCACCCAGTACAGTAAAACGGGCACACTTTACAGTGGCCTTTTTTGTTGTTGTTGTTGGCAGCCTAATTCACACTTGTGTAACAAATTTTCATTTGCCACACCTAATAGCTGGATATGCTATCTCGGCAAAGGAGAAGTGCTCACTGACACAGAAAGAGATTTAGGAACAATATTTGAGGAAAATTTGTTTTTTTGTGTGTGTAAGTAGAAAGTGTGTTTATATTAGCATTCAGCGTGAATAAATACAACAGCAGAATAAGTCTTTAAAGAAAAAGAACAAAAAAGGGGGCAGTGCATGCTCGGTCACACACTGGCACAGGTGCAATGTACGTGTCTGTCTTGCCAGCTATTCATGATCAACTAATATTAAAAATGTAACCCCATGTCAAACTGGTCCTCATCTATTTGTCCGTGTATCTATCCATCAATCTGAACTGATGTTTGTTTTCCAGTGCTGACAGCAACATGTTTCATCCTGACAGCAGGTGACTATCAAAGTTCATGTCCAACAGTATATATATACAATACATTGACAGTACGTTACATCCATGTCGGTTTCCGCAGTTGTTTATTCTCAAGAGCGAGTGACCACCTGTGATTCGGACCCTTTGAACGTCCATCACCTGACCTGTGGTAAAAAAACAAAAAAACACCCTTTGTCTTAAATAGTGCACTTCAACCTTCACTGCCTTAATTGACATCACAAAGTTGTTTGACTTGCCCTAAGAGAACCTGACATTTAAGATGGTTCTGGTCAACCCAGAGCTCTGTAGGCTGCCACACAAGACATAATTAGCGACGAGCGATCATTTTGAGTGCAACTACAGTAGAATTTAATGCTGATTGCTGTCTCTCACTCCCAGACGAGGGAGTGATCAGCATGGACGAGGCTTTGTACGGTCGCTCCGACTCAATGGTCTGCTCTGAGGGAAGACCTCCGCAGGAGCTGGCTAACACGCAATGTAGTCAGGAAGACACCTTGAGTAGGATCTCGGCAAGGTATGCATTGTGCTTATTTGGAACGTGCTTGTTTCGATTTAACAGTGGATAAATGTAGGGGTATCTATTACATTACGATAACATGCTGCATGGCATGTCACGTGGTGAGAGACTGTGATACAGAAATGTTTGTTAAGCAATGTACACATACAAACTGTATGTAAAACCTAAAATAATGTATATTAGCTTGGTACCCTAGTGGTTAAACATGTGCTTCAGGGTTCGAATACGTCTTCAGGCGTGGTTTAGTTTGCAAATATTCCTTGTGCTTGTAAGTTTTCTCTCCAAGTACTCTGGCTTCCTCCCACATTCCAAAAACATGCATATTAAGTTAATTTGAGGACTCTAAGTTCTTTATTGGTGTGAATGTGAATGATTGTTTGTCTATAATGCATGTGCTTGTAGAAAATAAATGGATGGATAATAATACATTTAAATTCTAAAACTATGAGGGATGCACCAATACCACTTTTTTCAGATTCGAGTACAAGTACTTACATTTGAGTACTTCCCGATACCGAACACAAGTAATGTTAGGTCTTGCAATTCTGATGCAAATGTGTTTTATTTTAATCAAATATAATTTGTATTTATTATTGCGTCTGCAGATGCAATGGCAAAAAATCATGTGAGATGAACATGGCGATGTTCCACAATTCTGATCCCTGTGCTGGCACCTTCAAATATTTGGCGACCAATTTCACCTGCAATGATATACGTATGTCGTCTGTGTGAAATTGTGTGTGATGTAAACAATGTTTATTATTTCATATCTAATGTTTTTAATTTACCCAAACAGTGATTCTGATAGCGTGTGAGGGCTCTTTGGCACAATTATATTGTGGTAAGAGTTACCTTTTTCTCTCTCTCCCCCCCCCCCCCCCTCCTCCCCCATGATGAATTCCTGTTTATTACAAGCATTATGATATGGATTCCATTTTATTGTGTGTTTATTATTAATGCTCTCTCTCTTGAATACATATTTGGATGTTTTGATTTCCCACATTTCCATCACCAACCTTCTTTCCCTCATCTTGTTGCCAGATCCAGGATACGTTATCGTCGTCTCCGGTGCTGACTACGGACGCCGCGACCAGTCCACATGCACATTCGGAAGGCCTCAGGCCCAGATAGAAAATACAGAATGCCTGCGCCCAAATGAAATTGTGGCCAAAATGTACGGTGGCACTCTTGGGGGGAAGAAATCACAATCTGTTCTCATGAGAATTTAGTGAGGTTTTGTAATGGGTAGAAAACAGACAGCGTTTATGTGACTGGGTATGTTTTGACTGCAGGTGGCACAGTTTGCATGTCTGCGCCACAGTCAAGAGGTTTTGAATTTATGCTCAGGCATTCCTGTGTGGAGTTTGCTTGTTGATCACAAGTTTTGACTGACTAGTCCTGTCACACCCGACCCATTTTATCAGTGGGGTGCACGGGGGAGGCTCAGCTCAGTGGTAGGGGGGCACTGGCCCCCCACTAGAACCGCCACTCTCTACATACCCCGCCTCTCGCCCAAAGTCAGCTGGGATAGGCTCCGGCTCACCCTCGCCCCTGAGCATGCTAAACAATGGAAAATAGATGGATGGATAGCAGTTAAGGTACAAAAGCTTTTTTCGCCATGAAACTTACAATGAACAAACAGCGCAAGGGCCACGGAAGATCCCATTACATTTTGGCTCAAGGTGCAGATTGAGGAATGTCTTGCTGCTGTTGTGATCTGCTTGCATCGGGGCCCAGTGGGGAGGTCAGGGGGTGCCTACCAGATCCCGTGGGAGGAACTAGAATGAAATATGGCTCCTGTGCGCAGGAGTTGGCAGTCACTTTGCAATCCACATTACTGCCACCTGCAGGAGTGCACCGGAACAGTATGTCTCTGTCAAACGGGTCAGACGGACAGTTTGGGTTTCCGGCCTCCCTAATATTACAGTTTTTAAATTTTTGAATAACTTCAATGAATATCGTATTTTTAGCACCGCAATAAGCCGCTTTCTTCTGCATTCATAGGTGCAATGGGAAAAACAACTGTACGATCCCAGCCACCAGCGATGTGTTTGGAAACCCCTGTAGAGGGACTTACAAGTACTTGGAGGTTGCCTACACATGTGAATGTAAGTAGTTGGTAGCCTATTCAGCATCTTGAGCTACATCTTGCTGTAGGAGAAGAAAACAAGGCTGTAATTATTTCTTTTATTAACAATTGCATTCATGATTATTCAACCACCTTAGCAAATATTTATTGTAATTTGCTGGAATTTTTCTAGTTGTAATGTTGTTCAGTAGTTGAAAGCGGCCATGCATGAAAGATTTTGCAAATGTACTCTACAATCAGGTGGTTGAAGAATTTTACCACGACTGTATATAACTGACTAATTCTGAAAGCTGTTACTTAAAATGTCATTTTACGTATTTATACACCAAGTTATTCCAAACACCCCCCCTGTTTACATGAACTATTAACTGAGTGACTATTTTGTGCTTTTTGCAGGGTCGTAAACAAACAAGGACTGCCACTTTATCTTGATGTATTTACAATAAAGAATCATAAATGTAAGTGCAGGTTAGTGGCAGTTAAGCAACATCACTGTGTACTCCTATTGGGAAACAAAAATCTTTAAATGATGTCCTAATAAAGACATTTGGATGCATGGATTGGGGAGTGACAATTTGATTGGTTCAAAGCAGCCTTTTCCAACCTTTTTAAGCCAAACACCCCGACAGAGTTGGCAGAGTTTTCCGCAATGCGCAGTTAAAAAAAAAAAAACATCTCTTCACCCTTTTCTTTTCTTCTCCTCCTTCGTGGCCTATAAAAGCAAGTTTTGCATAGTAGCATGTAATTAGATCCCACATAGAAGAGGTCAAAGCCTCTCAAGCAGCAGCTGAAAGGCAGTTTGGGCAGGCACGTGCACAGACATTTTTTGGTGTTCAAGGTAAAAAAAAAAAAAACACCCATCTCAAAAATCTTTTTTCATACAATTAAGGAAAAAAACTGAACAGTAGTATGTACTTAACATGAATTTATTTCTGTTAACACAATCAACACAGTCAATAATACAACTATTAACAAAAGAGGTGAAGAGAAGCTACAGTGGCTAAAAGTCTCCATATCCCTGTTCAAATGAAAGTGGAGTTTGTTTTTTTGGTACAAAAATAAGACCAAGACATATTTTAAAACATTCTACAACTATATACCTGTAGCCTGCACAACTCAATTGAAAAGAGAAAATATTTTACAGAGGGGATGTAAAAATAAACAACAGCTAGCTTGGTAGCACAAATGCACACAACCTCATCGATGTGGATTTGGCTGTGTTCAGAATTAATCACATTCAGTCATGTTAAATGGAAGTCAGCACAGACCTGCCTCCATTTAAAGTCCTTCTGATTAACCCCAAATGAATTTCAGCTGTTTTTGTAGGCTTTCCCTGACATTTTTGTAGTTACATCTCACAAAACTCGGCATGATCTGCAAAGAGCTTCCACGGCATCTCAACGCATCGCTCAAAAGGTATCAGTCAGAAGAAGGATATAACAAATTTCCAAAGCATCAAACATATCAGAAACACAGTGAAGACCGTCATCGTCACAGAGAAAAGATGGCAGTGACATTACCAAGAACTGGACGTCAAGATGGAAGTTTTATCTTACAAATAAAGAAAAACGTCTAAGCCTGGATACATTTTCCAAAAACACACTTGAAATCTCCCGGATGTGTGAATTTGAAAATATGTTCTGGTCCAATGAAACCACGGTTGAACCTTTTGGGCCATAATTCCAAAAGGTGCGTTTGGTGCAAAAGAACACTTGTAGGTATGGTGTTCTTTTGGTGAAGTAAGGTAGTGGCAACGTTATGAACAGGGGCTGTTTTTATCTTCAGCTGCAAACGGGGCCTTCGTCAAGGTGGAGGGAATTACAAACAGTTCCAAATACTAGTCCGTGTCAGCACAAATGTGTGGTGACTCCCATTTAACGAGTTTGAATGTGATTGCTTACTCTGAATACAGCGACACATTATCTGAGTTGTTTGTTTTTATTCATGCAAAGGATTTTTTTCAATTAAGTTGTAAAAGATAAAAGGTCACAATAATGGTTGGGGATGAGGGGGGGATGGACATCACACACAGGGTAGAATTGATGGCAGGTAGGGTAATTTTTTTCTTAAATACATACATACATTTATATAAGCAAAAGCGCTGTGTGTGCATGTACCTGATTTGGGGTTTAGTAATAATTTTGTAAAACTTTCATTAAATTACTCATTTTACAGAGAAAATTATCATATTTAACAGATTTTTCATTATTATTTTTTTTATTCTACCAGATATCACATTTAATCTCAGCATTCTCTTTGGTTGGGAAAAAAAACATCAGAAATGTCACAAAAATAGAATTTATTTATTATGGAGCAGTACAATAGTTCATCTTCAGTTATGAATGTTGTGAGGAAAAGCTACTACAGTAAGCACTCACTATCGTTGTTCAGACTTTGTGGCCTCAGCAACTCTGGGATTTCTAATTGGGAGCATACTGTATCCACCCACTTTATCGCAGTGTCTGAAGCTTACCATGTATTTGTGTTAAATTGTTTTCTTCTGAAGTGCGGTGAATGCTGGCAGCACAGGCATGGAGTTGTGTTCCTGTGACAGACTGTGGAAATGCCGCACTCAGAACAGTCTTTTGTCACACCTAAATATGGACAATTTAGAGGCTTCCAGTTAACATGCATGTTCTTGAAATGTGGGAGGAAGCTGCAGTACCTGGGAGAAACCTACGGACGCACGAGGAGACCACAAATTCTACACAGGAAGCCCGGTGCCAAGATATATATATATCTATATATATATAGATATATATATATATAGAGAGAGAGATATAGATATACACACACGGAACTTAAAACTATACTTACTATTAACTTTTAATGTGGAAAAGCAAACTTCAAAAGTAAAACAAAGGGCAATTATTAAAATTAAATAACCTGGGGTTCTCAATATTTGTGTTGTAGTTGCTGGTTTTATACCACTCAGTTCAAACCAGATGTTTACATACCCTAAATAAAGACACTTTCCTTACTGACATGAAATAAGACTAAACTATTCCTGTTTTAAGTCAATTAGGATTACCAAAATTATTTCTATTTGCCAGATTGCTGAGGATTTTTTGAAGACAATTTCTTCATTAATTTCTTCGAAGTTTATACATTTCATTAGTATTTGGTGCCTTTAAATTGGATGACTGATCAAACATTTTGGATATCCTTCAACAACATTCTCAATAGTTGACAAGAATTTTGGCCCATTCCTCCTGACAAAACTCAGTCGTTTTCCCACAATGGGGAAATGTGCATTGTTTTAGTAGCAATAGTGGATACAGGAAACTGGGGGGAAAGAAAAAATTGCTTGGAATCACAGCACGTCATCCAGGTCCTGAAGGAGCAAAGCAGCCTCAGACCACCACGTTTGACTCTTAGTGTGTTCCATTTCGTAATGCTGTTACATTTACATCAGATGTAACGAGATATACCCCTTCCAAATGGTTTAACTCTTGTCTCGTTAGTCCAAAGAACTCCCCCAATAGACTTGAGAATCATTAAGGTTTTTTGGGTTGTTTTTTTTTGCAAACATACAGCAACCCTTTGATCTTTTTTGGTTAGCAATGGTTTTTGCAATGGATGCCATTTTTGCCCAGTCTCGTTCCTATTGAGTCACGAACCCTAACCTTAACTGAGGCAAGGGAGGCTTGCACTTTTGTTGTCCTGGGTTTCCTTTGTAACCTCCTGAATGAGTCATCGCTGGGCTCAGTGTAATTTTTGGAGGCTGGCCGCTCCTGGGAAGGTTCACCACTGTTCGACATTTTCTACATTCGTGGATCTATGGCTCTCATTGTGGTTCGCTGGAATCCTAAAGCTTTAGAAAAGGCTTTGTAACCATTTCCAGACTGATGTGGCAGTGTTGTTAAGGTAGCGGGATGGCCAGAGACATTGCAGAGGTGAAAGCAGGAAAACAGTGATGGCGTTGTGACCAAAATGAGTGCTATCAAGGACGACAGCCAGACTCAACCTTCGAAGGGAGCAATCTGGAGAGAAAAGGTGCTGGTGTTGGGTGCTAAGAAGGAGTTTTTTTCACCATTATGTTTGAGAAAATTTATGGCAAACCAGGACTGGATTTCCTGTAGTCTGAGAGAAGTGGGTGGTAGGATGGAGGTACGTTGGGTGGGCAGGTAGAGCTGTGTGTTATCCATGTAGTAGTGGAAAACTGGCATTGAAGTCATGGAGAGGAAGAGGTTTTTTTGGGGGGGGTGCACGATGGAAGAAGGTGCAGCTTATGAATTAAAGTCTTTTTTAATTAAAGAAAGTATACCATTTTAAAAACAAACAAAATGTTCAATTGACATTTAGTATTCTACACTATTTTAAATAAGCAGCATTGTACAACAGTGGGCGGCACGGTGGCCGACTGGTTAGAGCGTCAGCCTCACAGCTCTGAGGACCCGGGTTCAATCCCCGGCCCCGCCTGTGTGGAGTTTGCATGTTCTCCCCGTGCCTGCGTGGGTTTTCTACGGGCACTCCGGTTTCCTCCCACATCCCAAAAACATGCATCAATTGGAAACTCTAAATTGCCCGTAGGTGTGACTGTGAGTGCGAATGGTTGTTTGTTTGTATGTGCCCTGCGATTGGCTGGCAACCAGTTCAGGGTGTACCCCGCCTCCTGCCCGATGACAGCTGGGATAGGCTCCAGCACGCCCGCGACCCTAGTGAGGAGAAGCGGCTCAGAAAATGGATGGATGGATTCTCAAAAATAAAATGTCACAAAAACTATACATACCTACCTTCATTGTCATCTTTCTACGAGTCAGAATCTGTTCAGAATCAGAATCAGAATCAGAATCATCTTTATTTGCCAAGTATGTCCAAAACACACAAGGAATTTGTCTCCGGTAGTTGGAGCCGCTCTAGTACAACAGAGAGTCAATTTACAGAACACTTTGGAGACAAAGACATTGACAAAAAACAATTGTGCAAAAAGATGCAGAGTCCTCTAGCACTTAGAGCAGTTCGAATGGCTAATATCGCAATAGTCCGGTGCAATGACCATTGTGCAAAGGGCACTGAGACTTAAGGAGTGTATGCGGTTTAAAGTGACGAGTAGTGCGATAATCTGGGACAATGGTTGTGCAAATGTTACAGATACTCCTCAATCAGTGTGCAAATGGAGCAGATGCTACTCTGGCATGAGTGGCCAGTATATGCAAATAGTGCAGCACGGCGAGACAACTACAGTGAGTGAACGAGTAATACATAATTGGCCCCACAGAAATGTGACAACGAACTCAAGTCAAAAAATTGCCATCTTGTTGTAATGGAATTATAAGTTAGCTGTTTAAGAAGTTGATTGCAAGAGGGAAGAAGCTGTTGGAATGTCTACTAGTTCTTGTTTGCATTGATCGGTAGCGCCTACCTGAGGGAAGGAGCTGGAAGAGCTGGTGACCGGGGTGGGGAGGGTCCGAGAGGATTTTGCATGCCCTTGTCTTAGTTCTGGCAGCGTGCAAGTCCTCAAGGGTGGGTAGGGGGGTACCGACAATCCTTTCAGCAGTTTTGATTGTCCGTTGCAGTCGGAGTTTGTCCTTTTTTGTAGCAGCACCAAACCAGACTGTGATGGAAGAACACAGTACTGATTCAATGACTGCTGTGTAGAACTGCCTCTACAGCTCCGGTGGCAGGCCGTGCTTTCTCAGAAGCCGCATGAAGTACATCCTCTGCTGGGCCTTTTTGAGGACGGAGTTGATGTTGGTCGCCCACTTCAGGTCCTGGGAGATTGTAATTCCCAGGAACTTGAAGGTCTCGACGCTTGACACAAGGCAGCTGGACAACGTGAGGGGCAGCTGTGGCGAAGGATGCCTCCTGAAGTCCACGATCATCTCTACAGTCTTGGGCGTGTTCAGCTCCAGGTTGTGTCGGCCGCACCACAGCTCCAGCCGCTCCGCTTCCTGTCGATATGCAGATTCGTCACCGTCCTTGATGAGGCCGATGACAGTGGTGTCATCTGCAAACTTCAGGAGTTTGACAGTCGGGTTCGCTGAGGTGCAGTCGTTCGTGTAGAGAGAGAAGAGCAGCGGAGAGAGGACACAACCTTGGGGCGCCCCAGTGCTGATGCTGCGTGTGGATGAGGTGGCCTCCCCCAGCCTGACCTGCTGTGTCCTGCCCGTCAGAAAGCTGTAAATCCACTGGCAGATGGCAGGTGAGACGCTGAGCTGGAGAAGCTTGGATGAAAGGAGTTCAGGGATGATGGTGTTGAACGCTGAGCTGAAGTCGACGAACAGGATCCTCGCGTAGGTCCCTGCACTGTCGAGGTGTTCTAGGATGAAGTGCAGTCCCATGTTGACTGCATCATCCGCAGATCTGTTCGCTTGGTAGGCAAACTGCAGGGGGTCCAGCAGGGGACCTGTGACACTCTTGAGGTGGTCCAGCACAAGACGTTCAAAGGACTTCATGACGACAGGCCTGTAGTCATTCAGACCCGAGATTGCAGGTTTCTTGGGGACTGGGATGATGGTGGAGCGTTTGAAACAGGATGGAACTTCGCACAGTTCCAGAGATCTGTTGAAGATCTGAGTGAAGACTGGAGCGAGCTGGTCCGCGCAGACTTTGAGGCAGGATGGGGACACGTGGTCCGGGCCTGCCGCTTTGTTAATCTTTTGTTGTTTGAAGATGCGTCTCACATCCTGTTCATGGATGGTTAACGCAGAGGTCAGAGGTGTGATTGTGGTCGCGGGTGCGGCCGGGTTGGTGTGTGGTGTGAAACTGTCCTTTTCAAATCTGCAGTAGAAGGTATTCAAGTCGTTGGCTAGTGTGCTATTGTTCTCAGCTTGGGGGGATCGTCGCTTGTAATTAGTCAGCGATTGGAATGCATGCCAGACTGATTTAGAGTCGTTTGCGCTAAACTGTTTTTCCAACTTTGCTGTATAGATCCTCTTTGCAATGTTAATTTCTTTGGTCAGCTGGTTTCTAGCTCGATTATACAGGGCCCTGTCCCCGCTCTGATATGCGTCCTCCTTAGCTTGGCGAAGCTGCTTAAGTTTAGCAGTGAACCACGGCTTATTGTTGTTGAATGTGCGAAATGATTTTGTTGGTACACAGACCTCTTCACAGAAACTGATATAGGATGTGACAGTGTCCGTATATTCATCCAGGCTGCCAGCTGAGTTTTCAAAGACACTCCAGTCTGTGCAGTCTAAACAGCTTTGAAGTTCCATCTTGGGTCTAAACAGCTTTGAAGTTCCATCTTGAATGTTCCATCATGTCCATATGTATTGATTTAAGATTTTTTTTTAAATTTGGTCTTTTTGTCAGATACCCTAGAGAAATGTCATTACTGCCACAATGACATATTGATTAAAAATTGATTAATCTTGTGATATAATGACGTGATGGTAATGACATTTCAAAGTTTTTAGCTAACTGTGCTATGCTGGTAGAGTTAGCTTAAATGTTTCTTTTAGCTAGCTAGTCCTGTACAACATTTTTATATGATTATCAAGTTTTTACAGGAAAATATTTAAACATATTAACACTACAAATCATTTGGTAATGACATGCAATAAAAATATTATGTGACTTAAAGGTACAAATGAGGAAAAAACTTCCTCTTCCAGTTATCGAAATGTCTGACTTCTCTCTCCCCTAGAATGTGCTTGAGTGACAATTGTAATTAATGCATCCACCTTTTGTGACATTTTTCTTTGTTGGTGTGCGGTGAGATTTTTCAATTGTAAAATATGTTCCTTGGCTCCATAAAGGTTGGAAATCACTGCTCTAGTCAGATCGTGTATTCTAATCAGTCAGGTCAAACCAGCATTACATGACAGAAATAATGAGTGCAAACTTACTGTAATTAAATTACTTTATTTTTAATTAAATTACTTCACCCATACCGAAACGTTAAGAGCATGATTCGACAGAACGGCGGCATGTATACGTCCAACCGTTCGTGCTACCACTAGCTTGCTAGGCTACATAACGTTTTGTTGCCTGCGTGCGAGCCGTATCGTATTAATAGTGCGTGAACATACTTCAAGCTAGCCTTAAACGAACGTCCTCTCCTGTCCTGAGCACCGGTGACCACCAACACACGTTTTTCCCCATTTTGTCCTCATATTACAGTCGGCGTGATCCACTCTTGTTGTCGTCACCACGGTAACGAGTGTATCCGGTCACATTTGAGTTGACAAGATAAAGCTGATAAATGATTCTAAAAAAAAAGGGATGCATTGGTATCGCAATACAAGATTTTATTGCAGTAGTCTGACATAGTGCAATCTCGAAAGAGCAAATTTGTCTTGTACTCTGATCCGGGCATTACGTGTTGTCTGCCCCACACCGCCGACAGGTTTTTTTTTTTTTTTTAAATAACTTCATTGGCCATCAGATATTTACAGTGCTACGTCAAAAGACACGTGACAATGCTAAAAAATAAAGTAGCTTTTGGATTCAAATATACGGTGCACGATGGCGACGCGGAGTAAATGCCTTTAATCGTCTCCAAAAATGACACTGAGCACAGCGATGACTCAAACGTGCAAGTCTTCCTTGCCTCAGTTAAGGTTAGGGTTCGTGACTCAATAGGAACGAGACTGTGCAAAAATGGCATCCATGGCAAAAAACATTGCTAACCCAAAAAGATCAAAGGCTTGCTGTATGTTTGCAAAAAACAAAAACCCTGAATGATTCTCAAGACTATTGGGGGAGTTCTGTGGACTAACGAGACGTAGGTTGAACCATTTGGAAGGGGTATATCTCGTTACATCTGGTGTAAATGTAACAGCATTACGAAATGGAACACACCAAGAGTCAAACGTGGTGGTCTGAGGCTGCTTTGCTCCTTCAGGACCTGGATGACGTGCTGTGATTCCAATTTTTTCTTTCCCCCCAGTTTCCTGTATCCACTATTGCTACTGAAACAATGCACATTTCCCCATTGTGGGAACACAACAAAGTTGGATCAGTTATGAGTTTTGTCAGGAGGAATGGGCCAAAATTCTTGTCAACTATCGAGAAGGTTGTTGAAGGATATCCAAAATGTTTGATCAGTCATACAGTTTAAAGGCGCCAAATACTAATGAAATGTATAAACTTTGGACTTTGAAGAAAGTAATGAAGAAATTGTCTTCAAAAAATCCTCAGCAATCTGGCAAATAGAAATAATTTTGGTAATCCTAATTGACCTAAAACAGGAAAAGTTTAGTCTTATTTCATGTCAGTAAGGAAAGTGTCTTTATATAGTGTATGTAAACATCTGGTTTGAACTGTATTGTATAACACCAGCAACTACAACAAAAATAATGAGAAACCCAGGTTATTTAATTTTAATATTTGAAGTAAAACTTTTGAAGTTTACTTTTTTACTAGTTTACTAGTTTTTTTAAGTGTTAATAGTAAGTATAGTTTTAAGTTACCTGTATATTGATCACCCCCCCCCCCACACACCCCTCTGGATTTTGAAGCGCCCCCTGCAGGCCACGGCGCTCTTTGCATTTGCCTATATTGCCTAATGTGCCAGCCAGCCCTGTCTGGTGGGCCAGTGGTCACCCACTGTCATTTGAACAGGGATATGTAGACTTTTATCCACTGCTAACCAGTGGAAAATAAATGGATGGATAGCAATTAAGGTAAAAAAGCCCTTTTCTCCTTTTCCTTCACCTCTTTTGTGAATAGTTGTATTATTGATTGTGTTAACAGAAATAAATACATGATAAATACATACTACTGTTCAGTTTTTTTTTTCTTTTTTACATAGCTTGAGCACCTCCCCCAAAAATGTCTGTGCACGTGCCTGCCCAAACTGCCTTTCAGCTGCTGCTTGAGAGGCTTTGCCCTCTTCTATGTGGGATCTAATTACATGCCACTATGCAAAACGTGCTTTTACATATCACGAAGGAGGAGAAGAAAAGAAAAGGGTGAAGAAGTGTATTTTTTTTAACTGTGCATTGCGGAAAACTCTGCCAACTCTGTCGGGGTGTTTGGCTTAAAAAGGTTGGAAAAGGCTGCTTTGAACCAATCAAATTGTCACTCCTCAATCCATGCATCCAAATGTCTTTATTAGGGCATCATTTAAAGTTTTATTTTCGATACGAGTACACAGTGATGTTGGTTAACTACAAATAACCTGCACTTACATTTATTATTGTATATTGGAAATGCATCAAGATAAAGTGGCAGTCCATGTTTGTTAATGAACATGTGAGGGTTGGCTGATCGGATCTGCAAAAAGCACAAAAGTCACTCAGTTAATAGTTAATGTAAACAAGGGGGGGGGGGGCTGTTTGGAATAACTTGGTGTATAAATAAGTAAAATTACATTTTAAGAAACATCTCCTTTGAGAATTAGTCAATTATATACAGTTGTGGTAAAAATTCTTCAATCACCTGAGTACATTTGCAAAATCTTTCATGCATGGCCGCTTTCAACTACTGTACAACATTACAACTAGAAAAATTCCTGCACATTACAATAAATATTTTTTAAGGTGGTTGAATAATAATGAATGCAATTGTTAATAAAAGAAATAATTACAGCCTTGTTTTCTTCTCCTCAAGCAAGATATAGCTCAAGATGCTGAATAGGCTACCAACTACTTACATTCACATGTGTAGGCAACCTCCAAGTACTTGTAAGTCCCTCTACAGGGGTCTCCAAACACACCGTTGGTGGCTGGGATCGTACAGTTGTTTTTCCCATTGCACCTATGAATGCAGAAGAAATCGGCTTATTGCGGTGCTAAACATACGATATTCGTGGAAGTCATGAAATAATTTAAAAACTATAATATTAGGGAGACCGGACCTGCTATCCATCCATCTATTTTCCACTGTTTAGCATGCTCAGGGGCGAGGGTGAGCCGGAGCCTATCCCAGCTGACTTTGGGCCAGAGGCGGGGTATGTAGAGAGTGGCGGTTCTAGTGGGGGTCCAGTGCCCCCCTACCACTGAGCTGAGCCTCCCCCGTGCACCCCACTGATAAAATGGGTCGGGTGTGACAGGACTAGTCAGTCAAAACTTGTGTTCAACAAGCAAACTCCACACAGGAATGCCAGAGCATAAATTCAAACCCTCTTGACTGTGCCGCAGACATGCTAACTGTGCCACCTGCAGTCAAAACATACCCAGTCACATAAACGCTGTCTGTTTTCTACCCATTACAAAACCTCACTAAATTCTCATGAGAACAGGTTGTGATTTCTTCCCCCAGGAGTGCCACCGTACGTGTTGGCCACAATGTCACTTGGGAGCAGGCATTCTGTATTTTCTATCTGCTCCTGAGGCCTTCCGAATATGCATGTGGACTGGTCGCGGCGTCCGTAGTCAGCACCGTAGATGAAAATAACTTGTCCTACATCTGGCAACAAGATGAGGGAAAGAAGGTTGGTGATGGAAATGTGGGCAATCAAAACATCTAAATACGTATTCAAGAGAGAGAGCATTTATATCTAGAAAGTGCAATTTCTGGAGAAATTGCGTGTGAATGCTGAAACGCTGGTAGAAATCATGTGGAATGTTATTGAATCTTATTGAATGATTTAGAATGATGTTGAATAATGTGAAATGATGTTGAATAATGTGGAATGAGGTGAACACGTAGAAGTAGGAACGGTGCAAATCTGTTGAGAAATAAGGAAACTGTAGCTAAAAATGTAGAATTTGTCTTATTGTGGCAAAAAATGCGGGTATTTCAGTGGTGCGCAGTGTAGAATGTGGGTAATGTGAGGAATGTGGAAACCATTCTGTCGTTGGAATGGTTTGACTGGACCAAGATATGTAGAAGCGGGAGGAAACAAGGTAGAATTGAGAGGAATGTGGGTATTGTGAGAATGTGGGAATGTGTTTTGAAGAAGTTCTGAATGACTGAACGTTTGAAACCTGAAATGGGAATTGTGGGAAAAATTTTCGTTGAGTGTCTCAATAGAAATGAATGGGAAATATTTGGGTGTAAAATGTGGAATTGTGGGAAATGTGGGTAATATTTCCCTTAGAAACATACAAGCACACTTCACATGAATATTTGGAATATGTTGAATTTGGAACGGTGTGAATCGGATGCCTTCAGCATTCACACAATAAAATAGAATCTATCTTATAATGCTTGTAATATACAATAATTCAACATGGGAAAAAAAGGTAAATCTTACCACAGAACAATTGTGCCAAAGAGCCTTCGCACGCCACCACAGTAACTGTTTGGGTAAATTCAAAACATTAGCTATTAAATCAGAAACATTGTTGACAACCCACACAATTGCACAAAGGTGACATACTTGCAGGAAAGCAGGTGAAATTGGTCTCCAAATATTTTAAGATGCCAGAACAGGGATCAGGATTGCGGAAAGTCGCCGTGTTCACTTCACAGGATTTTTTGCCATTGCATCTGCAGACGCAATAATAAAAGTGTCACCCGGCAGAAGAAACGCAAAGGCAAATTATCCATCCATCCATCTATTGTCTCTACCAATTATCCCCACTAGGGTCGCGGGCTGCTGGAGCCTATCCCAGCTGTCATCGGGCAGGAGGCGGGGTACACCCTGAACTGGTTGCCAGCCAATCGCAGGGCACATACAAACAAACAACCATTCGCACTCACATTCACACTTACGGGCAATTTAGAGCCACCGTGCCACCCACTAGGGTACATAGTATAATAATATACATTATTTTAGATTTTACATACATTTTGTATGTGTACATTGCTTCACAAACGTTTCTGTATCACAGTCTCTCACCACGTGACATGCCATGCAGCATGTTATTGTAATGTAATAGATACCCCTACATTAATCCACTGTTAAATCTAAACAAGCACGTTCCAAATAAGCAAAATGGATACCTTGCCAAGATGCTTCTCAAGGTGCCTTCCTGAGCACATTGCGTGTTAGCCAGCTCCTGCGCAGGTCTTCCCTCAGAGCAGACCATCGAGTCGGAGCGACCGTACAAAGCCTCGTCCACGCTGATCACTCCCTCTTCTGGGAGTGAGAGACAGCAATCAGCATTAAATTCTACTGTAGTTGCACTCAAAATGATCGCTCGTCGCTAATTATGTCTTGTGTGGAACCCTACAAAGCTCTGGGTTGACCAGAACCATCTGAAATGTCAGGTTCTCTTAGGGCAAGTCAAACAACTTTGTGATGTCAATTAAGGCAGTGAAGGTTGAAGTGCACTATTTAAGACAAAGGCTGTTTTTTTTTTTTTTTTCTTACCACAGGTCAGGCGATGGACGTTCAAAGGGTCCGAATCACAGGTGGTCGCTCGCTCTCGAGAATAAACAACTGCGGAAACCGACATGGATGTAACGTACTGTCAATGTATTGTATATATATACTGTTGGACATGAACTTTGATAGTCACCTGCTGTCAGGATGATGAGCACTGGAAAACAAACATCAGTTCAGATTGATGGATAGATACACGGACAAATGAGGACCAGTTTGACATGGGCTTACATTTTTAATATTAGTTGATCATGAATAGCTGGCAAGACAGACACGTACATTGCACCTGTGCCAGTGCGTGACCGAGCATGCACTGCCCCCTTTTTTGTTCTTTTTCTTTAAAGACTTATTCTGCTGTTGTATTTATTCACACTGAACGCTAATATCAATACTTTTTCATTTTTGCTCACATTTTGAACAAGCTGGACGAAAACATTGAAGACTTTCTACTTACACACACACACACAAATCCTCAAATATTGTTCCTAAATCTGTTTCTGTGTCAGTGAGCACTTCTCCTTTGCCGAGATAGTATATCCACCTCTCAGGTGTGGCAGATGAAAATTCTGAATAGACAGCATTTGTTACACAGGTGTGACATAGGCTGCCAACAACAACAAAAAAGGCCACTGTAAAGTGTGCCCGTTTTACTGTATTGGGTGAGGGTGGAGGGTCCGAAACCGTCAAATTTGACATAATTGTCTTTCTGGCATCGCAGGGTGGATGTCTCCTGTTAGAAAATCGACAAGAAAAGAATTGCCGTGACCAGTGTCGAGAAACCTAGACACACTTTGACAGCGAGAATCAAATTAAGACTGGTTGCTGGAGAAATGCCAGCTTACTTGCCAGAACACCCTTGAGCAACACCACCTCAACATAACTTTGCTTAATGAACTTTCTATAGGGCAGTAGTTTCAAACCACTTTGCTATCACATTTCTGTTGATTGGTCCCAAAATCTGTATTTATTTATTACAAATAATGTTTTTTTGTTGTTGTTCACCTATCTATGCCAGCAATTAAATTTTCTTTTGTGGTGTGCCATGAAATTTTGTTAACGTAAAACAGATTGGGAAACACTGCTTTAAGGTGTGCTCATTGGTCTATCTATCCGGTCCGTCTATCTGGCATGGCCGCCATTTGCTTCGTGCACCGCAACACATCTCCTTCGCATATAGATAGATAAATCTTGGTATGACGATAAATTGAGCGAGGCATTAAAAACCTAACTGACCCACTCTCAATTTTGACTCACACAGACTTCTCTTTTTTTTTTTTTTTTTTTTTCACAATTCTAATACTTACTAAAATCAACAATAGTTTTTTTTTTTTTTTTTACTTACACAATGCTGCGCTGAGTCTGAAGCAGGACGGCATGTTTCACACAATCCGGTCTGTGGCACTAGAGATGCTCAGAGGATCATGTTTTTATAATGACTGCAAGACATCCAGCCAAACTGGTACGTAAAAGCCACACACTCCAACCTTCATTTTTTTGCTCCTCCTCAAATGTTACAGAGCTTCTATTTTTTTTTCCCAGTTCCTCAACCGCCACCACAAGTAACGGCAAAGAACAATATGCTGTGAATACAGAATGCATGAAAAAATAAGGTTGAACAATAGATTGCATTGTGAGATTATGAGATGAGCCTCTGAACAAACTTTGCCTAACTCTGAAAGCTATGCTGTTGCGGAATGTCTTCCTCAAGGAAGTATTGCACAAAGCCTTTATTCCAAAAAGCCAAATGCTTATTTACTGCAACACCTGGTGTTGTCAGACTGCTAAGAGCATGCACTACTTCCTAGTTGACTTATCTTTACTGTGCAGGTTGGCATTTACTGTATACCTTCAAAAACCTGCAAGGAATGATTGCATTACAGTAATTGCTAGGCTTTCCGCCGATCTGATCGGCCGATATTTTGCATTTTATGCCAATTTTGAGATCCACGAATTAACACATTATTGCTGACAATCTTGTTTACCCCCGGGACGTTCCGCGCTGCTGTCGTGTATGTTTTGAATCCAAAAGCTGGTTTATTTTTTGAACTGTCGTGTGTCGTGACTACGTTTCGCGGGCAGCTCTGAAGCTGTGGCTGGCTAGCTGTCGTGGCTAAGCACGATGCAGAGGCATACAGTATAAATGACTAATTATCAGAATCAGAATCATCATCATTTGCCAAGCATGTCAAAAACTCACAAGGAATTTGTCTCCGGTAGTTGGAGCCGCTCTAGTACGACTACAGACAGTAGTATTTGACAATACTGACAAATAATGACATTGATAAAACAGTCACTGAGCAATAAAAGGTTGCTATCTGGTTATGCCGGTACAATTGTGCAGAAAGGATGCAGAGTCATCTTGCAATTAGAGCAGGTTCAATGACTAATAGAGCAATAGTCCGGTGCAATAACCATTGTGCAAAGGGCGCCGAGACTTCCAGAAATGTATGCAGTTTAAAGTGGCTAGTAGTGCGATAATCTGGGACAATGTTGATTGTGCAAATGTTGCAGATACTACTCAGTCGATTGTGCAAATGGTGCAGATGCTACCCAGGCACATGAGTGGCCAGTATTGGTCAACAACAGATATGCAAATAGTGCAGCGTGGCGAGAGTACTACAGTGAGTGCACGAGTAATATATAATTGGCCCCACAGAAAGGTGACAACAAACTCAAGACAGAAAATTGGCAGCATGTTGCAATGGAATTGTAGGTTAGGTGTTTAAGAAGTTGATTGCAAGAGGGAAGAAGCTGTTGGAATGTCTGCTAGTTTTAGTTTGCATTGTTCAATAGCGCCTACCTGAGGCAAGGAGCTGGAAGAGCTGATGACCAGGATGTGGCGGGTCCAAGAGGATTTTGCACACTCTTGTCGTAGTTCTGGCAGCGTGCAAGTCCTCAAGAGTGGGTAGGGGGGTACTGACAATCTTTTCAGCAGTTTTGATTGTCTGTTGCAGTCGGAATGTGTCCTTTTTTGTAGCAGCACCAAACCAGGCTGTGATGGAAGAACACAAGACTGATTCGATGACCGCTGTGTAGAACTGCCTCAGCAGCTCCCGTGGCAGGCCGTCCTTCCTCAGAAGCCGCAGGAAGTACATCCTCTGCTGGACCTTTTTGAGGACGGAGTTGATGTTGATCGGCCACTTCAGGTCCTGAGAGACTGTAATTCCCAGGAACTTGAAAGTCTCGACGGTTGACACAAGGCAGTTGGACAGCGTGAGGGGCAGCTGTGGCGAAGGATGCCTCCTGAAGTCCACAACCATCTCTACAGTCGTGGATGGTCAACGCAAAAGTCAGAGGTGTGATGGTGGTCGGTGGTGCAGCCGGGTGGGTGTGGGGTGTGAAAATGTCCTTTTCAAATCTGCAGTAGAAGGTGTTCAAGTTGTCGGCTAGTCTACTTTTGTTCTCAGCTTGGGGGGCTCGTCGCTTGTAATTGGTTAGCGATTGTAAGGCATGCCAGACTGATTTAGAGTCCTTAGCGCTAAGCTGTTTTTCCAACTTTGCTGCATAGTTTCTCTTTGCAATGTTAATTTCTTTAAGTCAGCTGGTTTCTAGCGCGATTATACAGGGCCCTGTCCCCACTTCGATATGCATCCTCCTTAGCTTGACGAAGTTGCTTAAGTTAGGCAGTGAACCACGGCTTGTTGTTACTGAACGTGCAAAATATCTGTTTTGGTACACACACCTCTTCACAGAAACTGCTATAGGATGTGACAGTGTCCGTATATTCATTCATGCTGCAAGGTGAATTTTCAAAGATACTCCAGTCTGTGCAGTCTAGACAGCTTTGAATTTCTAGCTTTGCTTCGTTGGTCCACTTTTTCACTGTTTTCACCATAGGTTTTGCGCATTTAAGTTTTTGCCTGTATGTTGGTATTAAGTGAATTAAGCAGTAATCAGACGAGCCCACGGCTGTACGAGGTATGGCACGTTATTTTGCGTAGTATAGAAGTGGTCTAAAATGTTATTTTCCCTGGTAGGACAGTCGATGTGATTAAGACTTGCTTAAGGTCAGTGATATTTTTAAACATTTGTTTCTAGGCCCCCGCTCTTCAAAATATGTTTCCACGTGAAAACGGTCAGTGGCGCTAAAAAGTTGGGGGACTGCTGCCTATTTCAAAATGTTCACTTTATATGGCGCATAGTTGTAATGTCAGTGCAAAGTAAATATTGTAATAATTATTCATATATAATATAATAATTTGTAATACATTCATTCTTTGGCATGTTAATATTTGTGCAATTGCAATTGTACACGGTCATAGTCATGAGTGCAATACTCATAATAATTCTGACAATAATAATTAATCTGCTTTTCGTTGTTTTTTATGTGGCTGTCCATAGTCCCTTGCCAGGAATTATGATACGTGCCACTAATATTATTGACGATTTATTTTAGCAAATAGTTTTCAAGGGGAATAAATGCATATTGGTGGCACAGGCTACAAAATTTTCCAATGTTTAGATCATTTTCTTTTTTTTGTCTTGCTGAAGATCTTTTTGCCTTGTTTTAACTGCTACTGACTGTGATGATGATGGACAGAAATTGTGCAATCGTCAAGCCCACACCTGAGGGACACACTTGTTTTCAATGGCACTATAATTATATTTGCACGGCATTGTTTGTTGCCAAAACCCCGATGAACGCCAGTGGGCCGACATATGTTTTTTTAATCGCTGAGCCCTAATAAATTAAAGTTATCCCACTGAGTGCCAGGATCTGGAATTTTTTTCCCAACTTCTTTAAAAACAATAATAATAATAAATTTTAACCCTTCCGAGGGCACCAGGGGATACAAGGATACCAGCAGTGCTCCAGTTGCTCATTGTTTTGAATGCAAGAGTTTTTTTGTAATGAGGTAAGAGGTAACACAGGGCTGTGTGAGTCACAACTGTCACAAGTTTATCTGTAAGCGAAGGTCACGGAACACTTGTTTAGCGACACTTAAATGTGATCTGACCTTGACTTTGTCGCACTGGTTCTTTTGTTTGCAGAGTAAACCAGTGAGCTTACACGGTTGTGAACAAAGCATACATTTATTTTCTGAATGTCTTTTTGTGCTTACAATCAATGAACACCATTAGTCAGTTATCATTTTACAGTTTCTATTTTGAAAAATGTCAAACCAAATAAAAAAAGCAACAAAAATATTCTCCATCAGTTTGGTTTTAAACCATAAAACTGTGTTCACATAAAAAGCACTTGTTTTTGCGGGGATGGTGACATACAATTAAAGAAAGTATACCATTTGAAAAAACAAACAAAATGTTCAATTGACATTTAGTATTCTACACTATTTTAAATAAGCAGCATTGTACAACAGTGGGCGGCACGGTGGCCGACTGGTTAGAGCATCACCCTCACAGTTCTGAGGACCCGGGCCCCGCCTGTGTGGAGTTTGCATGTTCTCCCCGTGCCTGCGTGGGTTTTCTACGGGCACTCCGGTTTCCTCCCACATCCCAAAAACATGCATCAATTGGAAACTCTAAATTGCCCGTAGGTGTGACTGTGAGTGCGAATGGTTGTTTGCTTGTATGTGTCCTGCGATTGGCTGGCAACCAGTTCAGGGTGTACCCCGCCTCCTGCCCGATGACAGCTGGGATAGGCTCCAGTACGCCCGCGACCCTAGTGAGGAGAAGCGGTTCAGAAAATGGATGGATGTTTTTTAAATTCTAAATATAGAAGTGGAGGATATTAAAATCCCTTATTCTGTAGTATAGATAAAATGCTGTTCAGACACTAAATTTGTACATTAAGCCATTTTCCCCCCAAATAAAATCTATTCTATGCACACCTACGGGCTATTTACAGAAATGAGTCTTGAGAATGGATGAGTAAATGCAGGTCTGGAGCTGGGGGCTCCAATTTTGCTAAGGTAGCAGTTCAGGTTTCAGTACTGCAACACTGATTCCAATTTCTGTTAGCCCTTCTATGGCTTTTCAAATGATGTTAGAGAGAAGCTAGCAGATTCTGTTTGATATGTAGCATGGTAAAAAATGTGTGCTTTAGTACTACAAACAAATTTTGACAGCATAGGGTATCACGGTACTCTTCTAGTACTTTATACAGTGCAACTGCACAACTTAAAAAAAAACAAAAAAAAAAGAGCCTGGTAATAGTTGCATTGACCTTGTTTGTAACCTTTACAAATAATTTGCAATTGGTGAATACCCATCCATCCATCCATCCATCCATCCATTTTCTGAGCCGCTTCTCCTCACTAGGGTCGCGGGCATGCCGGAGCCTATCCCAGCTGTCATCGGGCAGGAGGCGGGGTACACCCTGAACTGGTTGCCAGCCAATCGCAGGGCACATAGAAACAAACAACCATTCGCACTCACAGTCACGCCTACGGGCAATTTAGAGTCTCCAATTAATGCATGTTTTTGGGATGTGGGAGGAAACCGGAGTGCCCGGAGAAAACCCACGCAGGCACGGGGAGAACATGCAAACTCCACACAGGCGGGGCCGGGGATTGAACCCCAGACCTCAGAACTGTGAGGCTGACGCTCTAACCAGTCAGCCACCGTGCCGCCTTGGTGAATACCACCAAATTAAATAAAAAGCATTTCTACAATAGGAATTCGCACGAGATGCAAAGTAGGTAAACTACTTACATGTACATGTGTAAGCAACCTCCAAGTACTTGTAAGTGCCTTTACAAGGGTCTCCTGTGATCGTGCAGGTTTTTTTTTTCCATTGCACCTGTGAGAGCAGAAGAAAAACTGCCGTTTTAAATATTTCACGATGAATAAAACGAATTGGGGGATCAGGCCTTAATTTACCCATAAAAAAACTAATCAAACCTTTCCATCTAACACTGCAATACTGTTCCACTCCTGAAGGTGGCGATAGTGCATTAAAAAAAACAATTGCCACAGTCTGGAAACTACTGGATATTCTGGGCAGCTGTCCCAACGTGTCCCTGGTAAATTAACTACAACACCAACAATTACTCAATCTGCACTTTAAGCCAAAATGTAGTAGGATCTTTGGTCCATGCAGTGCCCGTTTATAGTTTCTCAGAAATCAGTTGTATGCATTTATTTAAAAAAAATAATCATAAAAAATATCCACTTTCCACAACAACTTTTGCTCACTGGAGAGGGTTAGCTGGAGCAAGCGCCAGAGTAGACCTTGAGCTACTATTCAAACAACCATACATACCTACGGACAATTCGAGACCCCGTTCTCACTGGCGGCGATATCGGCGTGACTCTCAAGACTGAATCCTGGCGACTCAGACAAAATATTGCTTGTGTTCTCACCAAGAAGATGTCTCTTGAGACTGCGGCAGACAAGGTGACAACCGATTCACTCACCAGCAACCCCGGATAGTTTCCAGGAGACATAAGTCGCCATGTGGGTGTTTATTTGATTTCGGGCACTTTTGATTTTCGTTTTTCTCAAAAATAAAATGTCAAAAACACAATATATACCTACCTTACCTTTATTGTCATCTTTCTACGAGTCAGAATCTGTTCATGTCCATATGTATTGATTTAAGATTTTTTTTTTTTTTTATTTGGTCTTTTTGTCAGCTACCCTAGAGAAATGTCATTACTGCCACAATGACATATTGATTAAAAATTGATTAATCTTGTGATGTAATGACGTGATGATAATGACATTTCAAAGTTTTTAGCTAACTGTGCTATGGTGGTAGAGTTAGCTTAAATGTTTCTTTTAGCTAGCTGGTCCTGTACAACATTTTTATATGATTATCAAGTTTTTACAGGAAAATATTTTCACATATTAACACTACAAATCATTTGGTAATTACATGCAATAAAAATATTATGTGACTTAAAGGTACAAATGAGGAAAAAACTTCCTCTTCCAGTTATCGAAATGTCTGACTTCTCTCTGCCCTAGAATGTGCTTGAGTGACAATTGTAATTAATGCATCCACCTTTTGTGACATTTTTCTTTGTTGGTGTGCCGTGAGATTTTTCAATTGTAAAATATGTTCCTTGGCTCCATAAAGGTTGGAAATCACTGCTCTAGTCAGATCGTGTATTCTAATCAGTCAGGTCAAACCAACATTACATGACAGAAATAATGAGTGCTAACTTACTGTAATTAAATGACTTTATTTTTAATTAAATTACTTCACCCATACCGAAACGTTAGAGCATGATTCGACAGAACGGCGGCATGTTTACGTCCAACCGTTCGTGCTACCACTAGCTTGCTAGGCTACATAACGTTTTGTTGCCTGCGTGCGAGCCGTATCGTATTAATAGTGCGTGAACATACTTCAAGCTAGCCTTAAACGAAGGTCCTCTCCTGTCCTGAGCACCGGTGACCACCAACACACGTTTTTCCCCATTTTGTCCTCATATTACAGTCGGCGTGATCCACTCTTGTTGTCGTCGCCACGGTAACGAGTGTATCCGGTCGCATTTGAGTTGACAAGATAAAGCTGATAAATGATTGTAAAAAGCGGGATTTTATTGCAGTAGTCTGACATAGTGCAATCTCGAAAGAGCAAATTTGTCTTGTACTCTGATCCGGGCATTACGTGTTGTCTGCCCCACACCGCCGACAGTTTTTTTTTTTTTTTTTAAATAACTTCATTGGCCATCAGATATTTACAGTGCTACGTCAAAAGACACGTGACAATGCTAAAAAATAAAGTAGCTTTTGGATTCAAATATACGGTGCACGATGGCGACGCGGAGTAAATGTCTTTACTTGCCTCCAAAAATGACACTTGAGCACAGCGATGACTCATTCAGGTCACAAAGGAAACCCAGGACAACAAAAGTGCAAGTCTTCCTTGCCTCAGTTAAGGTTAGGGTTTGTGACTCAATAGGAACGAGACTGGGCAAAAATGGCATCCATGGCAAAAAACATTGCTAACCAAAAAAGATCAAAGGTTTGCTGTATGTTTGAAAAAAAAAAAAAAAAAAAAACCCCTGAATGATTCTCAAGACTATTGGGGGAGTTCTGTGGACTAACGAGACGTAGGTTGAACCATTTGGAAGGGGTATATCTCGTTACATCTGGTGTAAATGTAACAGCATTCCGAAATGGAACACACCAAGAGCCAAACATGGTGGCCTGAGGCTGCTTCGCTCCTTCAGGACCTGGATGACTTGCTGTGATTCCAAGCAATTTTTTCTTTCCCCCCAGTTTCCTGTATCCACTATTGCTACTGAAACAATGCACATTTCCTCATTGTGGGAAAACTACAAAGTTGGATCAGTTATGAGTTTTGTCAGGAGAAATTCTTGTTGAAGGATATCCAAAATGTTTGATCAGTCATACAGTTTTAAGGCACCAAATACTAATGAAATGTATAAACTTTGGACTTTGAAGAAATTAAAGAAGAACTTATCTTAGAAAAATCCTCAGCAATCTGGCAAATAGAAATAATTTTGGTAATCCTAATTGACCTAAAATAGGAGAAGTTTAGTCTTATTTCATGTCAGTAAGGAAAGTGTCTTTATATAGTGTATGTAAACATCTAGTTTGAACTGTGTTGTATAAAACCAGGAACTACAACACAAATATTGAGAAACCCAGGTTATTTAATTTAATATTTGAAATAAAACTTTTGAAGTTTGCTTTTTCACATTAAGTGTTAATAGTAAGTATAGTTTTAAGTTACCTGTATATTGATCAACCCCCCACACACCCCTCTGGATTTTGAAGCGCCCCCTGCAGGCCACGGCGCTCTTTGCATTTGCCTATATTGCCTAATGTGCCAGCCAGCCCTGTCTGGTGGGCCAGTGGTCACCCACTGTCATTTGAACAGGGATATGTAGACTTTTATCCACTGCTAACCAGTGGAAAATAAATGGATGAATAGCAATTAAGAAAAAAAAGCCCTTTTCTCCTTTTCCTTCACCTCTTTTGTTTATAGTTGTATTATTGATTGTGTTAACAGAAATAAATACATGATAAATACATACTACTGTTCAGTTTTTTTTCTTATTATATGAAAAAAAATGTTTGCGTTTTTTTTTTCTTTTTGTTTTTTATATAGCTTGAGCACCTGCCTCAAAAATGTCTGTGCACGTGCCTGCCCAAACTGCCTTTCAGCTGCTGCTTGAGAGGCTTTGCCCTCTTCTATGTGGGATCTAATTACATGCCACTATGCAAAACGTGCTTTTACATATCACGAAGGAGGAGAAGAAAAGAAAAGGGTGAAGAAGTGTATTTTTTTTAACTGTGCATTGTGGAAAACTCTGCCAACTCTGTCGGGGTGTTTGGCTTAAAAAGGTTGGAAAAGGCTGCTTTGAACCAATCAAATTGTCACTCCTCAATCCATGCATCCAAATGTCTTTATTAGGGCATCATTTAAAGTTTTATTTTCGATACGAGTACACAGTGATGTTGGTTAACTACAAATAACCTGCACTTACATTTATTATTGTATATTGGAAATGCATCAAGATAAAGTGGCAGTCCATGTTTGTTAATGAACATGTGAGGGTTGGCTGATCGGATCTGCAAAAAGCACAAAAGTCACTCAGTTAATAGTTAATGTAAACAAGGGGGGGGGGGCTGTTTGGAATAACTTGGTGTATAAATAAGTAAAATTACATTTTAAGAAACATCTCCTTTGAGAATTAGTCAATTATATACAGTTGTGGTAAAAATTCTTCAATCACCTGAGTACATTTGCAAAATCTTTCATGCATGGCCGCTTTCAACTACTGTACAACATTACAACTAGAAAAATTCCTGCACATTACAATAAATATTTTTTAAGGTGGTTGAATAATAATGAATGCAATTGTTAATAAAAGAAATAATTACAGCCTTGTTTTCTTCTCCTCAAGCAAGATATAGCTCAAGATGCTGAATAGGCTACCAACTACTTACATTCACATGTGTAGGCAACCTCCAAGTACTTGTAAGTCCCTCTACAGGGGTCTCCAAACACACCGTTGGTGGCTAGGATCGTACAGTTGTTTTTCCCATTGCACCTATGAATGCAGAAGAAATCGGCTTATTGCGGTGCTAAACATACGATATTCGTGGAAGTCATGAAATAATTTAAAAACTATAATAATAGGGAGACCGGACCTGCTATCCATCCATCTATTTTCCACTGTTTAGCATGCTCAGGGGCGAGGATGAGCCGGAGCCTATCCCAGCTGACTTTGGGCCAGAGGCGGGGTATGTAGAGAGTGGCGGTTCTAGTGGGGGGCCAGTGCCCCACTACCACTGAGCTGAGCCTCCCCCGTGCACCCCACTGATAAAATGGGTCGGGTGTGACAGGACTAGTCAGTCAAAACTTGTGATCAACAAGCAAACTCCACACAGGAATGCCTGAGCATAAATTCAAACCCTCTTGACTGTGGCGCAGACATGCTAACTGTGCCACCTGCAGTCAAAACGTACCCAGTCACATAAACGCTGTCTGTTTTCTACCCATTACAAAACCTCACTAAATTCTCATGAGAACAGGTTGTGATTTCTTCCCCCAAGAGTGCCACCGTACGTGTTGGCCACAATGTCACTTGGGAGCAGGCATTCTGTATTTTGTATCTGCTCCTGAGGCCTTCCGAATATGCATGTGGACTGGTCGCGGCGTCCGTAGTCAGCACCGTAGATGAAAATAACTTGTCCTACATCTGGCAACAAGATGAGGGAAAGAAGGTTGGTGATGGAAATGTGGGCAATCAAAACATCTAAATACGTATTCAAGAGAGAGAGCATTAATATCTAGAAAGTGCAATTTCTGGAGAAATTGCGTGTGAATGCTGAAACGCTGGTAGAAATCATGTGGAATGTTATTGAATCTTATTGAATGATTTAGAATGATGTTGAATAATGTGAAATGATATTGAATGAAGTGGAATAAGTTGAACACGTAGAAGTAGGAACGGTGCAAATCTGTTGAGAAATAAGGAAACTGTAGCTAAAAATGTAGAATTTGTCTTATTGTGGCAAAAAATGCGGGTATTTCAGTGGTGCACAGTGTAGAATGTGGGTAATGTGAGGAATGTGGGAACCATTCTGTCGTTGGAATGGTTTGACTGGACCAAGATATGTAGAAGCGGGAGGAAACAAGGTAGAATTGAGAGGAATGTGGGTATTGTGAGAATGTGGGAATGTGTTTTGAAGAAGTTCTGAATGACTGAACGTTTGAAACCTGAAATGGGAATTGTGGAATCTCAATAGAAATGAATGGGAAATATTTGGGTGTAAAATGTGGAATTGTGGGAAATGTGGGTAATATTTCCCTTAGAAACATACAAGCACACTTCACATGAATATTTGGAATATGTTGAATTTGGAACGGTGTGAATCGGATGCCTTCAGCATTCACACAATAAAATAGAATCTATCTTATAATGCTTGTAATATACAAGAATTCAACATGGGAAAAAAAGGTAAATCTTACCACAGAACAATTGTGCCAAAGAGCCTTCGCACGCCACCACAGTAACTGTTTGGGTAAATTCAAAACATTAGCTATTAAATCAGAAACATTGTTGACAACACACACAATTGCACAAAGGTGACATACTTGCAGGAAAGCAGGTGAAATTGGTCTCCAAATATTTTAAGATGCCAGAACAGGGATCAGGATTGCGGAAAGTCGCCGTGTTCACTTCACAGGATTTTTTGCCATTGCATCTGCAGACGCAATAATAAAAGTGTCACCAGGCAGAAGAAACACAAAGGCAAATTATCCATCCATCCATCTATTGTCTCTACCAATTATCCTCACTAGGGTCGCGGGCTGCTGGAGCCTATCCCAGCTGTCATCGGGCAGGAGGCAGGGTACACCCTGAACCGGTCGCCAGCCAATCGCAGGGCACATACAAACAAACAACCATTCACATTCACACTTACGGGCAATTTGGAGTCTCCAATTCATGCATGTTTTTGGGATGTGGGAGGAAATTGGAGTGCCCGGAGAAAACCCACGCAGGCACGGGGAGAACATGCAAACTCCACACAGGCGGGGCCGGGGATTGAACCCAGTTCCTCAGAACTGTGAGGCTGACGCTCTAACCAGTCGGACACCGTGCCACCCACTAGGGTACATAGTATAATAATATACATTATTTTAGATTTTACATACATTTTGTATGTGTACATTGCTTCACAAACATTTCTGTATCACAGTCTCTCACCACGTGACATGCCATGCAGCATTTTATTGTAATGTAATAGATACCCCTACATTTACCCACTGTTAAATCTAAACAAGCACGTTCCAAATAAGCACAATGCATACCTTGTCGAGATGTTACTCAAGGTGCCTTCCTGAGCGCATTGCGTGTTAGCCAGCTCCTGCGCAGGTCTTCCCTCAGAGCAGACCAACGAGTCGGAGCGACCGTACAAAGCCTCGTCCACGCTGATCACTCCCTCGTCTGGGAGTGAGAGACAGCAATCAGCATTAAATTCTACTGTAGTTGCACTCAAAATGATCGCTCGTCGCTAATTATGTCTTGTGTGGCAGCCTACAAAGCTCTGGGTTGACCAGAACCATCTTAAATGTCAGGTTCTCTTAGGGCAAGTCAAACAACTTTCTGATGTCAATTAAGGCAGTGAAGGTTGAAGTGCACTATTTAAGACAAAGGCTGATTTTTTTTTTTCTTACCACAGGTCAGTCGATGGGTGTTGAAAGGGTCCGTATCACAGGTGGTCATTCGCTCTCGAGAATCAACAACTGCGGAAACCGACATGGATGTAACGTACTGTCAATGTATTGTATATATATACTGTTGGACATGAACTTTGATAGTCACCTGCTGTCAGGGTGAAACATGTTGCTGTCAGCACTGGAAAACAAACATCAGTTCAGATTGATGGATAGATACACGGACAAATAGATGAGGACCAGTTTGACATAGGGTTACATTTTTAATATTAGTTGATCATGAATAGCTGGCAAGACAGACACGTACATTGCACCTGTGCCAGTGCGTGACCGAGCATGCACTGCCCCCTTTTTTGTTCTTTTCCTTTAAAGACTTATTCTGCTGTTGTATTTATTCACGCTGAACGCTAATATAAACACTTTTTCATTTTTGCTCACATTTTGAATGAAGGGAATATACCATTAAAGACTGAAATTGCTGGACAGACGCATGAACATCAGTTTGTCCTCATGAAAAGAGGGGCTCCAGTGAACCTGATGGGCAGAGATCTGCTTATCAAGACCAGGGCTACCATCCTTTGTAGCCTTTGACTGACGATACGGTTCCCCGATGGGACCATGATGAATTGTGGACAGAAGTTATCCTCCGGATGGAACATGATACAACATGAACTTCCGGAAGCAACTGCTAACATATATTGGGCCCGACTAAAACCTGAAACAAAGGAGGGAGGCGGAGTTTACTCGGCCTTCCTGCGGTGGAAGTCCTGGATCGACTCTCTTGCCCCCTATCGTCCTCCAATTGATCCTCTCCATCTCACACTGTTTTATGATAAAAATGTCGATTTGGTTTATAGGGAAGCTTTTGAGTCGATACAGGAAGAAAATCCGGTAACATTCGAGGTAAACCCGACTGCTTTTGTTAACGTGCCGTCGTATCCTTGTAAACAAGAGGCCATAGAAGATATCGCGGAAACCCAAATTCTGAAATCCCAACGCTTTGGTCCATAAATGATGTTATGAAACCCTCCGCTCAAGCTGCGGAACTGATGGCCGGAACTGCAGTTATCTGAAGGTCAGAGTGTTACTATTTATTAATGGTGCTGAAAAAAGTAGCAGGCTAATAAATGGATGCTGAAGGAAAATATGTTGTTAAACGGGATCAGTGAATTGACTTTCTCTTTGCAGTAACAGTTGATGTGGTGCGCGACCTCCAGGAGGCGGCGCCAAAAGAAGACAAGCGTAAGTGGCAAGAGACAGGTGCTGAGTATGATGACAAGGAGAAGCTGTGGTTTGTATGATGACAAGGAGAACCTAGGAGACTGATGTTACCTACAGGAAAGTTATGTGTCAATGCTGAAGAAGCTGCGCTTTTATGTGGTGGTAATGGACTGAACCGGCAATGGTGATCCCAGTCCAAAGCATAAGGTACTTATTAATAATTGGCGGCACTTTTTCTGGATGGCCCAAAGGCTATTCTTGTGCAAAAGAAAACGCGCCGTCTGTCGACAAAGCGCTGGTTAACCATTATATTCCGACGTATGAGCTTCCACGAGTAATCAGATCGGACAAGTGATTCTACTTGTCCCAAACATGTCCTGCGCAGGCCTCTATTGTAAAAAAAAAAACGTGGACTAAGTGTGAATGGTATAAATATTCGGTGCGATACGTTTTATAAATTGTGTACACAATATAAAGTAAACCTTAGAACTTTGATGAATCAAATTATATGACTATATATGTAAAAAGGTATAAAGCGCTTCAAAGGGTACCCAACAACAAAAAAGGCCACTGTAAAGTGTGCCCGTTTTACTGTATTGGGTGGGGGTGGAGGGTCCGAAACCGTCAAATTTGACATAATTGTCTTTCTGGCATCGCAGGGTGGATGTCTCCTGTTAGAAAATCGACAAGAAAAGAATTGCCGTGACCAGTGTCGAGAAACCTAGACACACTTTGACAGCGAGAATCAAATTAAGACTGGTTGCTGGAGAAATGCCAGCTTACTTGCCAGAACACCCTTGAGCAACACCACCTCAACATAACTTTGCTTAATGAACTTTCTATAGGGCAGTAGTTTCAAACCACTTTGCTATCACATTTCTGTTAATTGGTCCCAAAATCTGTATTTATTTATTTATTACAAATAATGTTTTTTTGTTGTTGTTCACCTATCTATGCCAGCAATTAAATTTTCTTTTGTGGTGTGCCATGAAATTTTGTTGTCGTAAAACAGATTGGGAAACACTGCTTCAAGGTGTGCTCATTGGTCTTTCTATCCGGTCCGTCTATCTGGCATGGCCGCCATTTGCTTCGTGCAGCGCAACACATCTCCTTCGCATATAGATAGATAAATCTTGGTATGACGATAAATTGAGCGAGGCATTAAAAACCTAACTGACCCACTCTCAATTTTGACTCACAGACTTCTCTTTTTTTGTTGTTGTTTTTTCACAATTCTCAAACTTACTAAAATCACCAATAGTTGTTTTTTTTTTTTTTTTTTTACTTACACAATGCTGCGCTGAGTCTGAAGCAGGACGGCATGTTTCACACAATCCGGTCTGTGGCACTAGAGATGCTCAGAGGATCTTTTGTTTTTATAATGACTGCAAGACAGCTACCCAAACTGGTACGTAAAAGCCACACCCTCCAACCTTCATTTTTTTGTTCCTCCTCAAATGTTACAGAGCTTCTATTTTTTTTTTTCCAGTTCCTCAACCGCCACCACAAGTAACGGCAAATAACAATATATTCACAGCATGCATGAAAAAAGGTTGAACAATAGATTGCATTGTGAGATTATGAGATGAGCCTCTGAACAAACTTTGCCTAACTCTGAAAGCTATGCTGTTGCGGAATGTCTTACTCAAGGAAGTATTGCACAAAGCCTTTTTTCCAAGAAGCCAAATGCTTATTTACTGCAACACCTGGTGTTGTCAGACTGCTAAGAGCATGCACTACTTCCTAGTTGACTTATCTTTACTGTGCAGGTTGGCATTTACTGTATACCTTCAAAAACCTGCAAGGAATGATTGCATTACAGTAATTGCTAGGCTTTCCGCCGATCTGATCGGCCGATATTTTGCATTTTATGCCAATTTTGAGATCCACGAATTAACACATTATTGCTGACAATCTTGTTTACCCCCGGGACGTTCCGCGCTGCTCTCGTGTATGTTTTGAATCCAAAAGCTAGTTTTGTAATGAGGTAAGAGTCAACACAGGGCTGTGTGAGTCACAACTGTCACAAGTTCACCTGTAAGCGAAGGTCTCGGAACACTTGTTTAGCGACACTTAAATGTGATCTGACCTTGACTTTGTCTTCTGTTTGCAGAGTAAACCAGTGATCTTACACGGTTGTGAACAAAGCATACATTTATTATCTGAATGTCTTTTTGTGCTTACAATCAATGAACACCATTAGTCAGTTAGCATTTTACAGTTTCTATTTTGAAAAACGTCAAACCAAATCAAAAAAGCAACACAAATATTCTCCATCAGTTTGGTTTTAAACCATAAAACTGTGTTCACATAAAAAGCACTTGTTTTTGCGGGGATGGTGACATACAAAAAGCAGATGTGATTTTAAAATACTGGCATCGCACTGAAAGAACAGTTTCGAAAGACTACCCCGAAACACATTTTTATGCTGTAATAATTACACCGTCTACAAAAAGTACTGAAAAATAAAAACAAATATCAAATCTAAACAGCACAGTGCAAATGATGCAAAAAAATATATAATCTCACAAACTTAATTTACAAATTTATAGTATGACCCAAGGAATTACTGCCATCTATTGTTGAAACACACAAAATACATGTTCAATTATTCATGTTTTATTTCAAAATATGAAAAAAAAAAAAAAGAATAATTCTCAGGGAATTACCGTTATTATATTTTTTTTGGGGGGGTGGGTAAAAATTAGCGCATATTTACTTTTGTTAAGCGGAATTTTCTCCCAGTGTTGAGGTTTGAAAGTAAAGCAGTTTGCGGAGGAAGTTAAAGGAACCTGGCATTTGCTTGTAAATGCCTTTTGCAGAGTTCTGGGAGACTTCGTGATTGACCTACAAAGAGAGACAATAAAAAAAAATAGTTTATGAATAATATAATAATGACTTCACTTAATTAAAAAAAACCAAAACAAAAAAAAACATGGCTACTCCTGCATTGTGAGGAGGAGCTCACCATCATTAACATTGTGACCAAATCATCAGTGGCAGCATTTTCCTCGAGGATGCGGTCCAGCGTCTCGATGTACCAAGAGCCTGACTTAGTGTCCCTCCAGGACACGTAGCCTGTGTGGTGTTAATCAGTCATAAAAACATTAGGAGGGGGATCTCAAATTATATATGAACATTTATATATATGAACATCTAAGTATGTTTTTAAATAAAGACCCGAACACAGATGAAACTATCTGCCCTCGAGGTGCACTACTGCCCCCATGTGGCCTGGAACAGCTACACTCAATTTCTGATCACTCGGAACTATGTAATGGCGTGTACCCGGGAAAGTAGAGTAGGACACGAGAATATCACTGGGCGTAGGCAGTGTGGCGCCGGCGTCGGGCTCATCAGACGTGCTCAGTGAGTCGCTGCTGGAGGACGCGGGGATGGCGTCCGTCTGGTCATCCGCTCCTCCGCTGGGCGGTTCCTCCTCATCAGACGGCACCTCGAAGCCTCGGTCTCTTTCACCTCAATGACGGAAGCAAATGATTCATCGGACTACCATTGAATGCTGTCAAACAGGCCAGCATTCACTGTTAGTTACCTCCTCCACAAGCCTGGATGAAGAAAAGCTTGGGTTTCCCCTGCAGGGTGGGACAGTGTTTCCCGTTGAGGTAGTTTGTGATGTGCTGCACTGGAACATACTGCCCGTCCACTCCATAAACGGCACCGGGGAAACGGTTGTGACTCACCTGCAATAAAGGCATCTTACGTGAGATTTAAAGGACTCATTTGGGCGCCATTAAGTCAACCAGATGTAAAAAGGCACAACAGAAGAGACTGAGCAGCAGTACATCCACTGTATTTTCATTAAAGGTATGCCGGCCCTCCCTTCCATTAGGCCCCAAGCAAGATAGGATTGTGGGCCATCTACTTCTGTATTATTGCATTATTTATAAATGAAACACCCACTATAAACTCACTCCAGCAGTATTATACGACATTGTTGTTTGTCAGCCCGACCAATACGATACTGTACCTCTCTCTAGACAGTAGCGGTACTCGTGAAAATTCTCCGATACTATACGTACCGATGTGTCGTCCTCCATGAAAGCAGACTGATTAACTTTGTGTTTCATAAAATTTGAAAACATCTTGTTTCACTTTGAAAAACAATAATCGAGGCAATGATTTTTGCCTATTTTCTGACGGCTGCTATGGACCAAACCACTAACTGAAGTATTTTCTGCACTGTCAATTAGAAATGTGCTGCTTTTGAGTAAAGGCATTGCAATTAAGGGATGGGGGGGGGACTAACATGGAACTAACAGACTTTGTCAACGGCAGTTTAAGTGCCAAATGGGAACTATTTTTGGACACATTGTTGTTTTAGCCGATATCTGTTATATTGGGGTTTGCTTTAATAAGGTTCCACTGTACTTCAAATAATGTAACTGAACAGTGGTACCCTAGCAGTGAAAAATACTGTATATACAGTAGCCATAACATAACCAAAGTGATTAATAACTGAAGAGGCTAGCGTCACATTATTTGATGAGGTGAACATTACTGTCAGTTGGTCTTATGAATACGAAAGCATCTTGCCTCCGTCCCATGAGACAGAATGATGACCACGCAGCAGTCGTACGGAGAATGGTCCTTCTTCGATAAATCAGACAGCTCGTGTTTGATCCTCTGCAACGTGGGGAGAACGGTTAGCATCGCACCCGCGACTTCAGCATCAAGCAAGAACAAAACAGGATTCTTACTCGTTGTTTGAGGTTGGTCCTCACTTCCACAAGAAAGTGGAGCGCTTTGAATCGTCTCTCCAACCTGTCGCAGTCGACGTTGGACCCCGTGCGATTACTCAGCTCGCTTTGTGGCTCAAAATCCACGTTGTTGATAATGAGGCAATGTCCGCACGGGCTGGCATCCATTTTGTAGCTCTGGCGTGCAAAAAGGAAATGCCGTCAGCGTGACATCAATGGGTGTACGCCAGCTGATCACAGTATAGTTTGTGAATTTCCAAAGTTGGAAACTTTCCATGGATATTAATGGGAACAGACCAGTGATTTATAAAGTTTAAGATTGGCTCGATAAAATATAGTTGTGGAGAACTTTTTTAGCAGCACCCTGACTAAAACAACCCGATTTCATGCAAGTACTGTCGTACCTTGACTTATGAGTATCCCAACGTACGCCCGTCGCTTGGTCAATTTTGAATGGCTGTCTGCTTATAACAAAAAAAAAGACGTATATTTCTGCTTGAGTATGATACCTTTCCAGTAATTTACCCTCAGTTGCCCAGATAATTCTCATGGAAAGTTTCCAATTTGAAGATTTTTTCCAAAATCCCACATCTTAAATTCTAATGGAAATTTACCAGACACTTGACAGAAATATGACCTCCACCCACACAATCTAATGCGCAACATCCAAGATGTACTGAAACTAAATTATTGTAGCTTACCTGAAGGCTGTCTCGCCGTGTCCTGCCTTGCACGCGGGTTCTGACTTGCGTCTGAGCTCGTAGGTTTTCCGAATCCGGTGCTGTGGCAAAAGTATCCCACACATGTTCGGTTAAGAAGCCAATCGCAAACTCCAGAGCCGTCACACATAGAGGAGCTTACATGGAGCGGGAGTCTGCATTGGATGAATGGGGGCAGCCTTTAATTGCTTCTGGAAATCCACCGCTGAGGCTGCACAGGAAACACGTTGAAGTGGTTTTTAAACATGTTAAGTTTCCGAATGCTTTAATTGTTATTCATTCTAATAAACCAGCATTGGATGCAATATAAGGTGTGCTCAAACATGTTTATATCATTTGACAAATGAATATGAATGAATGAATATGTCACGTCCTAGGTAAACTAAATTAAATAAGCTTTGTGTTGAAAAACAAAAAAATGAACATCAAAATTCCAACAACATATTCAAATAGATTTAGATTTTATAACCGGTATCACAAAGCTTCACAAATGTTCAATATAAGCACTGCTTGTGCTGCGCTTGTGTTTAACATTAAACTTGGTTTTTCCACTGTATCTTATTAAAAATTTAGATCATTTGAGCAAGAATTAGCTATGTTATTAGAAATTCATGCATAATATAATACGCAGCAACAAATGTTTCCTATGTGATAAATCTAGGTGAATACAAAGTGCTAAGACCATAAACATACAGTAATTAATTGCACACTTACAAAGTGGGAGAGTCCTGACAACGGGCTGAATGAGGAGGTTGGAGGTTGACCTCTGACCTGCAGGTGCTCCACTTTGGAGGAGCTGCGCCAAAGTGTCCTGCTCTGAATCCCGAAGACATTCCAAGAAGAGCCGGAAGGCCAGACTCCCGCGGGTCTCCAGGTCCCGCGCTAGTTGCCTGGCTTGGTCCCGTCTTGATCCTGAACACTGTTAACAGACGCTGATTTGATAAACTTGAATATATAGACACTCATCTTTATTTTTTTCTTCCAGTCATCTGTTTTCCCACAGGACTTATCCTGTTAGGGTCGCGGGTGAGCTTGGCGTCCATCGCGCCCGACATCGTGCAAGAGGCGGGGCGGGGTAAGACCCTGGACCGGCACTTATGAGCCACTGAGAAAAAGAGTGGGCAAACTCCATTTTTGTCATCTTGAACTTAAAAGTTTTATGGCTGCAATAAAGTCTGAGGAATTTATATTTTGGTGAATTATAAGGCAATGATTAATTCTGTATACTTGATTAGCAGAAATTCTGTTTATGCTCAGATTTTAGTTTATTCTATAGGTGCAACAATTTATCGACTAATCAACAACTAGTCGATACCCAAATTAATTGACAACAGTTTAGATGCTCAATTAATAGTTTAGAGCCCTTGTCTAACTTTAAATTGTCCAAATTAGCCTCTCCACTGCAAATATTCTCAGATTTCTGTAGTCCTCCACGAAAGCAGACTGATTATTTGTGTTAAATCAAAATAAGACATTAGCAAACATCTGCTTTTACTTTTGAAAACAATGATCAGCTTTTTTTCTGAAACGCTACGGTTCAAACCAGTAACGGCAACAAAGGTCAATTTGAAATAAAGTCCTGTTTTTTAATAAAGGGATGGAAATGATTTTTTTTCCATCCAATTCATCGATTAATTGAAAACAATTTCGACATTATTAAAATGATCGTTAGTTTTTTGCTCATTATTAAATTAATCGTGAGCCAAACATTTCTCAAATCTATCACTATTTTGCTGTACTTTCCCCTATAAGTCAGTTTGGAACAAAATCTTGATTTAGACCAGTATTCATCGGAAAATTGGGAAAAATATGCATTTTCTCTAAAAAAAATGACAAAATGGTTAGCCCATTCTCAGTAGACAAACACATTTATTTTCACACCTTTGAGGATCAGCTGCCTTCAATTTTTTTTTTAATCCTTCGCCACAAGGTTTAATTAATATTTAAACTACAGTGCTATCCTACCTTTATTTTATCGATCATGTCTTGAGTGAAAACTCCTTTCTGAAGCAGGCGGTCATAGAGGCTTGATGGCTCCAAACTAGTGACAATATTGATCCTGTAGCGCCGAAGAATCGTCTTGTGACCTTCCTCCATTCGTCAATGTCATAAAAGCTGTGATAAAAAAAAAAAAGTGGAAAAACAAGAAAAGTGAAGATTTTTATATCACCGTGTTATGTCGACCAGGGTTCTAACTTCCTGGTTGTAATTTTTTTCCCCTCAATGACGTCACCATGGTTGTTGTCGTTCTTCTTCTACTACTTAGTTCCTGGTAGATTCGTCACGATTTGGTGCGTTTTCTGCCCTCAATCGGTGACCCAGTGTTATTGTTTAATTATTTTCTTTTTTATCCGACTTCCCGAATTGATTTTTTAAACAAGTCCATCTCAGCCCATCATATCGGTATTAGGGGCCAACACAATTCTAATTATTAGAATTATCTATCTACAGTAAGCCTTTTAAAACTCATTTTGTAACTTTACATATTTGTTTGCTTGCAGAGAGAGTAGTCTAAGCATTTGCGGCCCGCCGTCCGTTTTTTATTGTTTCTTAAAGCCAGAAGGGTGGTATAGTGAATAAAAATTGTTTTATGGAATGTCCGTGATTTGCCTTTTTTTCTCTCCAAAATTTGTGCCGGGGTTTGTCATTTCAGAATAGCACAATCATTAAATAAAATATAACAAGAAAATAATGACATGGTCCCCGTTTAGTAATCCATCATATTTTCCCCAAAATTGCCAATATTTCATCAATTCTGAATGGGGTTATAAAATTATGAGCACAACCTGTAAATATTGAGAGAGAATGTCAACCACATTTGAGATCTTGGGGTCTTATAAGGCAGGAAAAAATGCAAACCACCCCCCCAAAAAACAAGTGGCATGGATGAAGGACGCAACAGATTCAGAGAAGCAAGATATTCCCCATCCATGGCCTTGAGACAATTGTTTGATCTTGTGTTTTGTGTGCAGTTATCAAAATTGGTATTGTACATTTTTACTCGAGTACGTCTCAGTCTGTACTTTTTGTTTTTACTAAGGAGTTGAATCACTTTTTTTATACATATATATATATACACATATATATATATATATATACATATATATACACATATATATATATATATACATATATATATATACACACACATACATAAATATATATACATATATATATATATATATATATATATACACACATACACACATATATATATATATACACACATATATATATATATATACACACATACACACACACACACACATATATATATATATATACATATATATATATATATACACACACACACACACACACAACTGAGTAAAACAATGAAATGCAAAATCGCACCCCCTTCTTCTAAAAAATAAAAACAAACTCCCCTAAAAAATAAAAACAAACAAAAATCACTGGGCACATTTTGTTTTTTTTTTACTAAAAGAATAAATTTTATTTCAGCACTGTAAGTCATTTCCCAACCAGTACAAACATGACTGCCATGGTTGTCTCTTTCTGAACCATTCCTCCTCCCCTCCATCTGTAAGATCAGACTACCAACACTCAGACAAAAAAAAAATGTCACAGACTTTTTTTTTTCCCCCCTTCTCATCTTTCCACAAACAGTCTGGTGCTTCCATAATGCTAACAATGATGACAAATGATACCAACCATAATTATAACAGCAATGATGATGATGATGATAATATCTCTATAACAATAATATCATGGATATATTTGAACCCTTTTTGCTGCACAGGTAGTATCGGCGGGTGGTCCTGGGTATTGAAGTGTATGCTGAAGGCATGTTTGAACAACGTGGCAACAAATGCCCATGTTGATCAAATGGAGCACCTTTGCAGGGGGGTTGGGGGGGTTTGGGGGGGGGGGGTATGGGTGGAGGGGATGCGGGGTTTATTAATACGCCGTTAGGAGGGCTGCTGAGAGGGGAGTGGCAGTGTAGAGACCGACTGATAGGGACCTTTATTGAATCTGGACATAATGCTGTGATAATCTCGCAAATTGATCAGAGCAGGTACAAGCAAGGCAGGCGGAGATTCTTTTCCACACTTAACAACACTAATACTGTTTTACGCTGACACTGCACAGCACTTTTCTTCCCCGGGACTTCAGCAAGTCGAACATTGTTGATCGGACTCTTCTGGGAGACTCCCACTAGCTTGGGCAACGTGATGGGCGGCCTGCGTCAATTTTATCAGTCAAGTTTTCCTTGCAAAACAACAGCTGAGAATTTGGGAACGCTCTGATTGGTAAAACAACTTTTGTCTTCTTAATCTACAAAATAAAAACAAATGAAAACAAAAATAGCTTCCGGATTTTTAGTGGAGGCTTGCACTCTAAAATGCTCACCTTAGGGGGTGAAGAGTTAAAACAAATGGACGTGATAATCATTTCAATTTCCGGCCATCTGTAAGCTGTGTTTTTCGAGGAAAACTGGCCCACTTTGGTGTGCACTCGTGGGGGTTAAGGCAACAACGTTAGAAAAATCAAGGGGACAGAAAAAGGGATCCTACCAACCCGAGGGAGTATTTTTTAAATCCAACGGTGTTGCTTCCCGCGCACTGGATCTGACGTGCATGTGCGGCGGGTTCACACAGCCTAAATTCAGTCAATGTGGAACTTGCGAACAAGCACTCGGCATCGCTGTTCACACTTCCTCCCTGCTTCCCTGTCTGTTGCCTCAGTCCTGTCACATAAATCACATGTGCTGCAATGTCATTATACATATATATATTCTGACTCGTCTATAAACTCGGGGCAAGCTGTCGACATTTGCGGGAGGGGGGGGGGATAGACTATTGGTGGTGGTGGTGGTTGGGATGGGGGGGTGGGGGTTAAAGGGGATGCTAGGTGTACTTTGGTTCTCAGGTGAGATGTTCCGCTGCTTTGTGCAAGGGCGCAGAGTTCAGCTTAGATTGACCACAAAATTATCATCAGGGATATTATAAAAATCAACAGTGCAGACAATGGCTCTCAATCGATAACGGGCAATATTTACTTACGTACATTAATGGTGAAACTGTCTAAAGATGCCATATAAAGGTGAGGAAAATCGCAATTATTACAGTTCAAATCTCTAGGTTGGCTAAGCGTATTTCAGTACTAACTGAAGCAATGGTTGAAGGATTAGATGTAATAACATTAAAATAGTAAGAAAAACACATTTGCACAACTGAATTTAACAGTTTTTTTCAGATTTTTTTTTCAAACTCTGGCTAGATACATACAGAAACTGATTATTAACGTTAATATAACCTTTACTGTTAGTTGGGTTGATTAAGGGGCAGGGCAGCCTAGAGAGAAAAAAAAACGGCCGCCGATACAAATGATCCTAGGGCTACAGGACAAGCAAGGAGGCGTGGTGGGGAAAGAGAAATTCATGGAGGATTATACCATTGTGTATGTGTGTGAGTGTATCAACTAGAACAGACGTGACAGCGTGGTCCCCACGAAGCAATCCTTGACGAGCTGTGAGGCAAACCAGCTCAAAGTTGGATATAAAACTTTTGTCATCGAGATGTATCTTTTCAAACAATGTGAAGACGTGTCTTGAAAGCCTTGGTAAATATTGTATTATCGAGCTGAAAGTATCCTGCCCCAAAAGATATTCACGTAAAAAATAGTGTATAAATTTCTTAACGTTTTTGTTTTTTTGTTTCATGACATGGAATCGGGGGGGACCTTAGTCCTTAGTAGTCTTGTCACTTCGTGGGGACCAAAATGCATGTGTGTGTGTGTGGTGTGTGTGTGCGCTGTGGAAGATAAAGAGCAGAGCATAGAAAAAGAAAAGTGTGGCGGTAGCGGAGGGGACAATGAATCAAAGCAGGGGAAGCGGTGGTCGGGTTAACAAGCATAAAAAACGAAATGAAAAAGGTCACTAATCAAATCTCTACCCAACGAAAACAGACGAGGACAAAAGAGGGATACTACATTGTCATGTGTTGCTGTTTGATCCAAACTAGCTACTGTGTAACTCAGGGTTTAACATCTACGTATATGCGTGTGTGTGTGCGTGTGTTCGTGCGTGTCTGTGTGCCTACCTGAAACTTCTAACATTTTTCATGTGTCCATGCAAAGGTGAGTGTAGGGATTCAAAGTCAGTCGAATGTGTTACCAAATGATCTCCAATGAACTGACAAGCACTCCACTGGCAACTGAAACTGCACAAATATATCACTTCGGCACGAAAGCAGAGAGAATGCTGCTGGTAACAAACGCAACTGAATTTCTGTTTGTCCAAGGTGTGTGTGTGTGTGTGCGTGCGTGTGCGTGCGTGCGTGTGTGTACGAGTGGCGAGCAAATCGGTAGAGGGCATCATATACCAGATCACACTCTGGCTCGCCGCAGAAACGCCATCCTACCAACAATGTACTATTGCAATACATGTCCTAATGTCAAAATAGTTGAAAGCAGTTAAGTACGCGACTCCCAGGAAGTCTCGCTGTAAAGCGTTTCAGCCAGTGGAACCGTATTCTCTAGCCTAGTCGTGATGTCTTGAGTGTTTTGAGTCCATTGACGTGGTCACCTACTCTTAACCTATGACAACGTACAGCACTCTGCGTTGTAAGTTGATCATTTTCCTTTCATTTGGTGTTCAAGAGACGACAGCGAGCGCGGCCCGGCGGCGTGCCGAGCGCTCGTGGCCGGCCGGGGGTGGGGGTGGGGGGGGGGGGGGGGGGTGGCGGGGGGCCGTCGGCGTCTCAACTGTAATGGTTCTGTTCGTAACAAGGGGGATGTCTGACGCGACTACATTGACACTCACACACAGTCATGTTTTTGTCCTTCAAAACAATATCCATGTCAATTTTGCGACACGCGAAAGAGCACAAGTCATCAACATGGTATGAAAATAAGGTGCTTTCTTGTTGACTTGCCTTTTAGTCTGTGATGAGAACACATCGATCGATGCGCTCGGTTAGATGTCTACTGCCTACAAACGTGCAGTTGTTCTGTATATATAACTTGTATTTCCGTTATCAGAAGAAACCTACTGTGGGGGACACCTGCTTCTATACAAACATAAGTGCTCTAACGAAAACAATTCACTACCGTAGTCTCCGGATGTGAGCGGGACACTCGTGGGGGTGCGGGAGGGGAACTCTGACATGTTCCCACCCACGAAGCCTTCGCCTTGCTCGGCAGAGTTCCTCTAGGGCAGGAAAGTGCATTCTGTTGGTCTAAAAGTGACACGCCAGAGCTCGGTGGCGCGCGCTGCTCTTAGCATTAAGACAGCACTTACTCAATCGCCACCACGAGGATGGAGGGATCTTTGAGGCTAAGGTGGCGCGCCCCTTTTACATCGGCGGTCGGCTAGGCGCATTAAAATACACTTTGGACATGACTTTTCTGAAAGGGACGACAATTCCCGGAAAAGGAGAACTGGGTGTCCTTCAAAAGTTCTTTAGTGAACGTTTTAGGCTGCTTTGCAGGGTCTGCGAGGAACCTTCCGTTATCTGCTGGGCCGCAGCAGTCTTGTCTTTTTGGCCTTTAACTCTCGAAAGGTGCCTCAAGGTGTTTGACTTCTCGATCACCTGTCAGAGGACCGTCCAGTGTGGTTTTACATCTTGGAAAAACAAAGTGCCTCTTTGTCTGGAACCACTCTGTACACATTCTGATGTCTCTCAAATATATCTCTACCTTTAAATGTAGTTCTCTGTCATCATTAACATTTACTTAGACGCGCACCCCACACATTGTCAATTAATTGGTATCAGGGGCTTCTCTTTTTTTTGTCTTAAAAAAAACTTTTTACATTTAAATACAACATCAAGTGCTTGTGTTGGGAAGTACAATCAAAGCTTTAGGAGAAAGGGACAGGAGGGTGGGAATAGAATATAATAATGCACTTTTAGGGGGGGTGGGGGGGGCTGGGTAAAACCTTTCATACTTTAAGGATTAAGGTGCGTAAATTCATGGGAGTTCTTAGCACAGCTAAAAGCTAGGCTATGCTACATAGGTCAAGCTAAAAAAGTATCCTAAAATGATGGTGCAGTCAATCCATCTATAAAGGTCGTGCTAAGCAAGAACGCAAACAATATTTGAGCAGTGTGACTATCTTGCAAAACGTACAGACGAGAGTCACTTGATTCGGTTCGACTCTTTCCAGCTCTGGATATCTCTCAGCTCCCGTAATTCAAACCTTACGCGAGATGACCATCGCAAACCGCACAGAACCACAGCTACCGACCGTGGCGACCAGGCCCAGATGCCATAACCGTGGAAACCACATCCAATCTGTCACCGTTAAGCGCGAATGTAACCTGTGTGTGCAGAGTTTGGAACCACAGGACCGTTAAAAGACAACATAAGAAACTGCACAGGAAGCCATACTTGAAGGGAGCGGGGGTGGGGGTGTTGGGGGGTGGGATGGGGTTTTTTTTTTTTGGTGGTGGGGGTCTCGCTTACGTGGTGGTGGTGATAGGGCAGACCTTTTAAGCTTATTTGAGTTTGTGTGCGGGAGGGAGGCTATTTTTGGAGGGGTGGGGTGCTTACAGACTCATGGAGAAAATCTAAAAAAACAAAACAACATAAAACCACATGAGAAAACTAAAAATGGGATTTAGCCGCTGTGACAGCCAACTGTTTTGGACGCATCACACGGAGCAGCTCGCGACGGCGGCTTCCTGCTCCATGTGATCACGTGCACAGATGGCAGGCGGGGCTACAAAGACGGGGAAAGGCAGTCAAACACAACTCTCTCTCTCTCTCGCTCTCTCTCTCTCAGAGGATGTCGTCACTCCTCCTTTTGTAGCGCTCCGTCTGACGGGCAGTCGTCAAGGCAACAGGGGGCCTCCGCTTGCACCCCTTCTGATTGGTTGTCTCTGCTGGCTAAGGCACACTGGATTGGCTGGGCCAGGGGGGCCAGCTCCAAGGGCTGCCCCACGGCTGCCGAGCTGCCATTCAGCTGCCGAGTTGCGACCTCTGGCGCCGAACCCGCCTCCTCGGAGGGCTTTGGGGGACTGTTGGATGGAGGAGGTGACGATGTCTGTGGGGAGAGGAGGAGTTAGGAGACGGTGTAATGGCAGAGAGCTCCTTCTCAGTTCTCCCGTGACGTTCCAGATTGAAATGTTCAAATATCGGCAGCAGGAAAGTGGCCGTACCTGTGTTCTGTTGGCAGTAGCTTTTTTCCCTCCCCTTAGCTTTGCTGTGACATCTTTACCCCTCCTGTGGTGAGCAAACAGACAAAACTTCAGGACTAGAGGTTGAGTCAGGCGATTCCGCGATTGAGCCAAACATTCAGCAACATTCGGCTATATATCAAATTACTAAAGTCGCCGTACCAGATAAAACAAGCGTGTTTACACCTACAATGCTTTCCAAGTTATTATACAAATTTTATTTTTCTCTGATTTTCCTTAATAGCTGACACAAATGACAGTCAGCGTAATTTTCAAGTTATGAATTATTAGAGCATAATTGGAATGTTTTTGAACAAACCTTCCAACGATAATACCATTTAACAAAAAAAAAAACGCAGTTCCAAATTATTGCACATAACAGTCTCAAGATATTTGACAGGTTTTAAAGAACTGCAAACATTAATTAGGAGGCCATATCTGAAATCAGAAAGTAGTTCAAACAAAAAACATCTTAAAGGTCCCATATTTTACAAAACCAAAGTTTTCTAGTATTTGGGATGTTATATTAGCTCTCTGGTGCCTCAGGAATAGATAGATTAAATAGAAATTAAAATCGTCCAGGCATTTCTGTGTTCCAGACTTTTTTCTGCCGAGAGGCCTAAAATCAGGTCATATGAATTTCTCCAACTTATCTACATCACTAGTGAAGATCTCCGCATTCCCTTTCCGTTCCAAACCTAGCGCTAGCAACATAACAAACATGTACTCAGTGAGGGTCGGGTCTTCTACACGGAGACAACCAATCAGAGAAAAGGGGGCGGTCTTAGCCAAATATGGACAAAGCGGATACAAAACTGAGTCAAACAGAAGTAGCAGTCGGAAGGGCCTTTTGTGGGGACACACATGACAAAACCAAGGTGTGTTTTGAAATTAAATTGACACTTTTATACTAAGCCCATGTAAGACAGTCACTCTATGGAGGTCTAAATAGCCAACATATTTAACATTAAACAAAAGATTTATAAGGGTGGGAACCAGTTGCAAAAGATTTATGAGGGTGGGAGACAGTTCACATCCAAACAGCAGCTTTAGGACGCTATTCTGACATCGTGCAAAGAAATTCAACAAGAAACTCTATAAAAAAACAAACAAAACAAAAAAAACCTATGTCAAAAATGTAACTTGACCTGTTAAGATTAGTTTTTGATTCCAGTAAATAACCTCCTAATGCTTCAAATTCAACTAATGATGATTTTCAGTTTTTTAAAACCTATTAAATGTCTTAAAACTCTGTTGTGCATAATTATAAGGAACAATGCATTTTACATTTTTTATTAAAAAAAAAAAAAAAAAAGAAAATTAAAAACAAACAAAAAAAAAACACACACACACACACACACAGATCATTGGGAGGTTTGTTCAAAAACGTTCCAATTATGCTCAAACAGTTGATAACTTGAAAATTATGCTGACTGTCATTTGTATCGACTAGGAAAATCAGATAAAAATATTCTTTGGATAATAATTTAGAAGGCAGTGTAGCGGTAAGATTAGCTATACTGGACAGCTGTTTGGCTTGGATGCAGCTATATCGCCAGGAGGTACTGTATTTATAGTCGCGCTTCTGTCACAAATGACACCATAGAGATCATTTTATATGGAACATGCTCACGTAGTTTTTATAAACAGACCTGTACTTGCAACATGATCTAAAAATGTCATTTTGTGTAATTTACCAGCTTCTCCGCTAGAAAGAGAAACTGGCCTCTTTCC